>NC_134112.1:69690000-69990000 GCF_040939455.1 Microcebus murinus
TAAATGGAATAAATAGTGCCAGGGTGGGATAGGTAGTTATTATTTTCTATAGAATAGTCAAAGAAGACCTTTCTAATAGGGTGAAATTTGTACATAGACCTGAAGAAAGTGAGGGAATAAATCACACTGCTATCTGGGAGAAGACTGGTCCTGGCAGAGGAAAATGCAAGTACAGAGGCCCTGAAGCAGACTGGAGCAAAGTGAATTAGGGGAAGACCACCAAGAAAAGATATTAGAAAGTTTGTGGGTGACGAGATTATATAGGGATTTTAAGCACTTTGGCTCTAACTTTGAGTGAAATAGATCACAAATGAATTTTGAGCAGAGAAGCAACATGTTCTGTCTTAAGGTGTTTTTGCACCCCCCAACTTATTTTTTTTTTTAATTTTAGAATTATTTTTTAGGTTTACTGAAAAGTTGCAATGATAGCAACGAGAGTTCCCGTATAGTTCTCACCCAGTTTCCCCATCGTTAACATCTTACATGGTATGTTTGTCCAAACTAAATAACCAACATTGGTACATTACTATTAACCACATTCTAGCCTTTAGATTCCATCAATTTCTTCACTAATGTCCTTGATCTGTTCCATGATCCAGTCCAGGATAGCACATTCCTTTAAGTTAGCATTTGTCCCCTATCTCCTTTGGTCTGTGACACTTTCTCAGTCTTCCAATGTTTCTTCATGAACTTGGCAATCTTGAATAGTAGTGGCCAGGCTATTTGGTGGTGGTGGTGGTGGTGGTGGTGGTTGGCTGGGAAAAAGAGGAGGATGCTTGTGAATTTACCTTAAAAAAATTACTTAGGTAAATGTTATATGCTAAATAAAATAAACTATTATTCTCACAATGAAGAATAGCACTGGAGAAATCACATGTATTCTCCAGGAATCCTTTCAGAGAAATTCTCTAAGGTAGAGGTTTTCAAAATATAGTCCACATATTCCTAGAGGCTCCTAAGAGCCTTTCAATGGGTCCACAAGATCAAAACTACTGTCATAGTAAGAGTAAGTGATTATTCCCCACCATGTTGATATTTGTGTACTTAAGGTACAAAAGCAATGGTGAGTCAAACTGTCCTTAACACAAAGCATATCGTTGGCACCAAACTGTGTAAAAGTTGTTGTCTTCGCACCAGCACACGCTGGTATTAAAAGAAGGTGCCATTATTACTTAAAAATATCTTTGATCAAGCAGCAATACTTATTAATTGTATTAAACCTCAACCTTCAGGCCACAAGACTTTCTAAATTTTCCATTTGACAGAATTGGAAGAACATTTCTACATGCCACGATAGAATGGTTCTTTTTTTTTTTTTCTTGAGAAAAAAACACTTGTGTGATTGAGTCTTGAGCTGAACCTGTCACTTTTTTAGGGTGGACCATTTTTACTTGAAACAATTACTAATAGAAAAATTATGGTTTTTCAGAGTTATTCAGAGTTGGGAATTTGGGGAATATATCTTGAAAATGAATGAAGTCTGTCACTTTAAAGAAAACAACTGTCAGTATTTATTGAATATTATGAAATGTGAGATTTCAAGTAAAAATCAGAGTTTTTGAAAACTTATATCCATTACCTAAAAATCTTTTTTAAATTAAATCAATGATAATAGCAATAAATGCAATTTTAAAAATATTTTGTAATGGAATATGTCAACATTTGGGATGATTTGTATCAGGGAATCAAATTTCCAAGAGACCAATGAATGATATTAAAAGATCGTGTAAGGGTAAAAGACCATTCAAAGTGAAAGATAGGCCAATGGATTTTAATGCAAGAGTATAAAAAGTTTACTGACGTGGTTTCTGATTCCTAGTTTCAACTAATATTTAAGGAACTAGTGCATGTGTAATTATATTTGTAATTTTTTTGTGTATAAGGAGCATCAAAGAAGAATATTCACAATTGTTTTAAAAAAGCATTATAATGCTCTCTCTTTTTCATCCACATATCTGTGTGAAGCTGGATTTTCTTCCTATATTTCAACCAAAACCCCATATTGCGACAGATTGGACATAAAAACAGACATTAGATCTTCTGCAATTTCTTTTTTTAGTGTTTCGTAGTTCTCCTTGTATAAATCTTTTGTATCTTTTGTTAAGTATACTCCTAGATATTTAATTTTCTTTGGGGCTATAGTAAAAGGTATTGCGTTTTTGATTTGAGTTTCTGCTTGATGGTTCTTGGCATATATGAATGCTTCTGATTTGTGTATATTGATTTTATAACCTGAAACTTTACCAAATTTGGTTATCAAGTCTAGGAGTCTCTTGGAAGAATCCATGGTGTTTTTTAGGTATAATATCATATCATTGGTGAAGAGCGAGAGTTTGATTTCATCTGCCCCCACTTGAATGCCCTTAATACCCCTCTCCTGCCTGATTGTTATCGCTAGGACTTCAAGCACTGTTGAATAGAGAGGAGATAGTGGGCATCCTTGTCTAGTTCCAAATCGAAGGGGGAAAGATTTCAATTTTTCCCCATTTAGAATGATATTAGCAATGGGTTTGTCATAGATGGATTTGATAAGTTTAAGGTATGAGCCATCTATGCATATTTTGTTAAGAGTTTTTATCATAAAGGTGTATTGGACTTTGTCAAATGCTTTTTCTGCATCTCTTGACAGAATCATATAGTCCTTGTTCTTGATTTTGTTTATGAAGTGAATTGCATTTATAGACTTGTGTATGTTGAACCATCCCTGCATCTCTGGAATAAAGCCCACCTGGTCATGGTGAATTATTTTTTTGATGTGCTGCTGAATTCTATTCGCTAAAATTTTATTTAGGATTTTTGCATCTGTATTCATGAGGGATATTGGTCTGTAAATTTCTTTTTTCATTGTGTCCTTTCCTGGCTTTGGTATCAAGGTGATGATATTGGCTTCAAAGAATGAGTTAGGAAGGATACCAAAAGCGAGGTGACACAAGACATGGAAAATGGGCCCGACATCTACTCTCTACCAAATTGACTGATTAAAACTGACTGATTAAAACTATGGTTTTCAAATGGTGGCAATGCTCACCAGGGATTGGTGGGGGGAGACCCAATCTTAGGGATGTGGCGAGCACTTCTGAGGGGAAGTGCATAACTCTAACCTTTCTTAGGGAGAGCCAAAGATATACAATGTAACCAAAATGTAAAAAAAAACACCAAAAAAACACTTTTTATCGGGTGGTGGGCAGGTGGGAGGGGGGAGGAGGAAAGGGGTGTATGCTTTCATAACCTGTGTGGTGCACACCACTGGGGGATTGGACACATCAGGAGGAGAGGGGGCAGGGGCAATATTTGTAACCTTAACAATATTTGTACTTCCATAATATGATGAAATAAAAAGAAAAAAAAAACAGACATTAGATTCTAGCTCTTGTCTATTAAGCCAGACATGAAAGAGATTTGCAAAGATGTAAAACAGTGAAACTTTTCTTCCTGAATGTTTTTGTTTTGGAAAATATTGCTATTTTTCACAAAGACATGCTATTTATGTTAATATATAAAGGGTTTATGACTGTTATTTTTTAATGAGTTAACAAATAAGAGTTTCTAAAAATTTACTGGTTTTATTTTCTAACACAGAAACTATAGACAGATACAGCTAAATTAAACAGTTCTCAATGATTTTTAAGAGCATAAAAGCAGGATGAGACGAGACCGGACAAGGAAGAGGAGACGAGACCAGACCAGAAGAGGAAAGGAAACCGGACAAGGAAAAGGAGGCGAGATTGGATGAAGAGTTACTATAATGGGTTCAGTGAAGAGTAGGTGACTCAATTAAAAGAACTAAGAATTACTCCTAGGACTTTTGCTAGGACCATTGGCATAAAAGCTCTATGTTTGCTACAATTGAATGCAACATGGAGTTGTGAAGGGCTTTCACATGGCAAAAAAAAAAAAAAATCCTGAGGATGATGTCACCCAAGAGCAGGTTATAAAAAGAGACCTAATCTGGAGGATAACATTGTTGGAAACCCTTGGATCTTAGATTCAGCTATTCCTGAAACTATTAATAGAAATAACCTGCCTAGGACAAATAAATTCTGTCCCCTACCCACATTCTTTTTTTTCCTTTTAAGTGAGTTTGTGTTTGGTTTCTATAATGTAGAATTGAAAGAAGGAACACATCCTCAATTTTTTTATGAACTTTGAAAGGGAGCAAAGGCCTCAACTTTTTAACTTCATATCTCTTATCATGGTACCTGGTAAGACAGAGGGTCCTCGAGGTGTGGTGACTGATTCATTCAATGTTACTTTCCCTGAGCACCTACAATGTGCTGAGCTGAGCACTGGAACCACAAGGAATAATTAGACATAGTCCTTACCCTCGAGAGGTTCTGAAGTTAGTACAAGGAGGAGGTATGAAAATGAATACTTTATAATATAACTTGGGCTATAATAGAAATCTGAGCAAATTTTTGTGGGATTCCAGAGGGTTGGAGGTTTGGGGAGGTGGGATGTGGGAAGGCTTCTCAGAGGAGGTGACACCTGAGTCTAGTTCTTAAAGAACAAATAGAAGTTCCTAGGCAGAGAAGTGGGCATGGGGAAAAGGTGTCCCAGGGAAGAGGTATTCTAGGTGGAAAGAACAAGATTATATATTAATAATTATAAAATTAACAATAAAAGCAAAAACAAACAAAAGAACTTTCAAAACCTACTGGCCTGTCTCTAAAATTCAAAGGTGTTTATCACTGTCTTACACTCATGCTTTAATATGCATAGTTCTAACTTTACTTTCTCCCTCCATCCCCCACCCACACCCATGGAAAAGCTCCCTTCCTTTCAATTGGTACCAGCTCCTTGAGATCAAATTCTTTAGTTTCTGTATTCAAGTCAACCATTCTATGCTTTAACAGCAACATATGCTTGCAAAATACTAACTGGAAAAAAAAGATCTGTTTATACTTCTTTATGGTAGATTTAAAAAGTAGGAAACTTGGTAGAAGTTATTGAAGAAGCTCTATGTTGCTCAAGTTAAATATCTCTTCAAATACTGATACTATTTACTACATACAGAGGTTTTTCTGTTTTGTTCATTCATGCATCTTCAGTGCCTGGCACATCATAAGCACTCAAATATTTGCTGAATGAATGAATGAATAACTTATTATAATTAACATGGGATACCCTAACACTAATTTATATTGAAAACACCATGTACTATAAGTGTTTAATTAATTAAAACTCCATTATATATAAAAAAATAAGAACATAAAGGGAACTTGAAATTAAATATTTGAGAATCACTGTTCCAAAGCATAGGTCTGATCAAACCACTATCTTTTATATAAATCTTCAGTGACTTTTTAGGTTTGAAAGTAGTGAGAAAAATCATTAAGAATAAGAGCAACTGATATGAATTCACAAAAAATTAAAGAACTATGCCTCAAAAACACAAAAACAAATACACTAATACTTAATAGTGGTTGTCTCTACTTGGTAAGATTAGGATACTTTTAGGGATTTTTGTTTTGTTTTTGGTAATGTTTTCCAAATTTCTACATATTATTCCAGCAAAATTGCTAAGGCCAGGTATTTTTTAAAAATTATTTTTTTACTCTATATAAGATTCATTTATATTGATATTCTCTACTATGTAAAACCAATAATCTTAACTCTTTATAATTATTTGAATAAAACAATTGAGTACTTAAATGTATTTATACATGGTTTTCTTATAGACATTAATAATTATAGATGTTTTTGGTGCTTCCTCCAAACATGTAGCACTTTTGCAATAATGAAGTATATTATATGTAACTTTTTATAACGGAGTCCCAGTAGTTAGTATGTTAATAAATGTCTTTGATTATTAGCTTTTATTATTTGATTATTATCTTTTATTATTAATTCTGATTTTTAAAATAAGAATCATTTGTTAAGAGATGAAATGAAAAACATTGGTTTAAATAGGTTTGGGTAATGAATATTGCTTTAAATTAGTTTTGTCTTATCAGTACCCTCTCATTAAGAATATTCAAAAATTCTTAATATTCAGTTGAACATGATTTGAGGGATTAGCCAATAATTTCAATTATAGAAGTATTGGAGTTCAATTTTTATATTTTTATTCACTTGCTTTTATTTCAGTGTAAAAGAATAAATGAGAAGGAAACATTTAAATTAATTTAAAAAATTTTTTATTTACATAATAGCATTTCAACATTTCCATAATTTTTAACAAGTAAATGTTAAAAGATAAGTTAAAAGTAAAAGCATGAAACATTCTACTGTATATTTTCTTTGCAGTTAAGTCACATTGCAAAATCTTTGCTCTACAAACCTTAAAATCTTCCAGCATAACCTTGTGGTAGCTTAAAAATGTTGGTTTATGTACAGTTTTCATTTCTTTCAGTTTTCCTAGAAAAATAATAACAATAATCAACCAATTTGAATCAAATTCAACCTCTCCTCCCTGAACAGCTTTTGGTGTTTTATAAAAATGTGCTTTCGGAGAACTTGAAGTGAATAGTTTGACACTATTCTCTGCCATTTTTGAGTACTCTGGTACTCTTTGAGCAATCAAATGATGAGTTTACTAACAGTATCCTAAATTCTGAATTCTCTTACCTGCTCCGAGTCTGAAAAAGGGTGATGCTTCAGTGATTGTGCCAATGAACTCGCCTCATCAGAGTTGTCCTTAGAGAGTTTTGTCTATGTTATACTCGACACCCAACAGAATACTCTCCTAGGTTATTGAATTTACAATAATTATAATCACTTTTATTTGTGAATTACTCAATAGCTAGTGTGTCCATATTTTCATTTTTACTAGACAGCGAAGAGAGTCCACTTTTATTATAGCTGTCTATAGTCATGAGCCAGAGGAATTCTTATCCATTAGAAGTTCTTCTCTTAATGCTGAAATCCAGCCTCAATTTTGTCCCTTTGTTTCCCATTGTTCTTCCATTTCTCACCTGCTTTTTTGATTTCTTTCACTTGGTTTGCACCAGTATTCACCTCTTCATCTGAGACAGCTGCCTCAGATTGCCATTAGGTCAGAAGTCACAAGCTTCCTTTAAGTTTAGTTTGCTTTTCAGCTTTCTTAGCTAAGCCCATTGAACAGATGTTCATGTTTGTTGTTGAGCGAGTTAGGGGACACTATAGGAAAGAATTATTTCAGGGTAGTTCAACCCTTGATGGTTATTCTCCTAAAAGTAAAAATCTTAAAACAGTTGAAGGGAAGTTGTTCTTTCTTCTTTTTTCTTGCTGTCTGGTTTGATCAATTTGTCTACCCTTGTAGAGGTATTGAAGAGGTCTCATTTTCATGTTTATTTCTCCCAAATGGAATAAAACTTTTTGTATGCCTTCATTCAACTTTGCTCCTACATACATTTTTATTTTAATCAAAAGCTTTCTTGGAGTGAGTCAAGGCCACCTACAGAGCTAGTTTATGTCTTTAAAAGCTTTGTTTATCACCCAGAGTGATAGGCTATCATAGAGGATTCATTTTGGTTCAAGGACATATTATTGTCTTGATTGGGCTTATACATCAAAGAAAAGAATTAAAGGGTTCTGATGAAAACTTTCCACCCGACACACAGGTGGCTGAAAGTGTGTGCTATCTTTTCTTGGGTCCTTTTGTCACCTTTCTTAGCTTTCTTGTTTTGAAACATGATAATAGTAGTATTTGAGTTTTCTGGGGATTTTTGTTCTATATTGCATGCTGTGAAAGGATTTTTCTAGGTTCTGCTTCTGGGCTCCCTCTGATCTTGTGATGTTAAACACACTGCTGTCTTCCCTCGGCATTACTCTCATCATTTTCTTCTCCACTTGTTCCACTTCTGTCCTGTGTATGTGGGAGGGGGCTGTATAGAAGATGTGAGAGGAAATTTAGTAGAATGGCAGGGTAGGGGGATGTCAGGGAATCACACTGCTGAAAAAAAGGCCTCCACAACTTCTAAAAGAAAAAAGGAGAGGCTGTACTGGTCTTTGCATTTTTTTTTTTCAACATAACCACAAAAGTTAACTTTTTTTTCCAATGAAGCCTTTAGAAAAGAAATATTGTCGCTTTTCTTTGAATTTTCATACCATCAAGTTCCTGCAGTTGTGTCCAAAATTCATGAAAATTCATGATTTGTTTTCTAAACAGTAGAGAATGATTTATGTAACTCAAATCCCATATTTTCTGGTAAGACCAGTGTCACTTTGACCTTGCAGAACTGTGTGAATTGTAATGAAAATAAATATTTCAATAAAGCATGACATCATATCTTGATTCATTTTCTATTGTGTTGTTTAAGGAAATACTAGAACTTTCTTCTGATAGTTTTAATACCTAGGGAAATATGTTGACGGTTGCTTTCTGTCTTGCCCTAGGGTCATGTTTGGAAATTCCACTCGGGATTAGAACCAGATTTAGTCAGTCAACAACAACAAAGAAGAAGAATGTTGGATTTCTTTTACTAGATATAATTTTTTAGCTATTTTCCTTATGCAAGTCACTTCGGTGAGAAAACATATGTAGATGAACACAACGGTAAGTAAAATGTTGACAAATATATTAAAGAATAATTTGATATGAATCAATATCATGCATATAGGAGCTTTCCACTATTACCTTCTGCAACTTAAGGCTACAGTTTAATCTGTTTTTCCTAGTTCTTTTCTGGAATGAGGAGTTAGGATTATATAACTAAACCAATCTGCATGTGCTAACATAAATTTGATTGCTTTAGACATAAGGACTAAATTTAATACTAAGCATGGTAAAATTTGATGGTAAATAATCAGACTTTGGGATGCCATCTACTTCACACTTCATAATCATCAGAAATATTTTACATTCATTAAAGAATTACGCATAGTTTCTGACAGATACCTAGGAGTTAGATATAAGTAAAGATATGATTTTGTTGAATAAATTAGGGAATATGCCAAGCAAATTAAATACCTAGTAACTTTTGTTTTCATAGATTTTGGTTCTAAGAGAAACAATTAAAAACATATATGTAGTAGACAATTAAGACAACTGGAAAATAAACACTGAGCAAACCACAAACTGACAAAATTAACTGCTTTACTGACTCCACAGTGAAACATAAGTGTATTCGTGAGTAAAAAGTGGGATGTTGCTAAAATCTCAACTTTCAACACTTAGTACATGCAAAGTGTTGTAGGTTTATATTTAAAAACCTAAGGGGAAATTCACAATTGCTCTTATTAACATATTCTAATTATGGCAAGTTCTCTCTCTCTCTCTTCAGGTCACATAGCATATTATAATTGGCTGAAATGAAGCTTTTCTCTTGTTTCATTTATTCATTTTTCTTTTATCCACATACCCCATATCCCATCCTTTCCAACTCCATCATCTTTGCATGTATTCTGTCAAATGTGTCATCAATGTTTTTGCATATAGTTTTTAATTTTAATAAATGATGTTACATATTGGGTCACCTATGCTTTTTCTACTCAGATTGAGTTTTAGGACCTATTCATGTTGCTTTCTGTGTATCTAATGGATTGCTTTTGCATATGAATCCTACTAACATGCTAATTGTTGATTCTATAATAATGGATAAATTATTCAATTTATTTGTAAAATTGTAGATGACACATCCATCTCTTAAAATTATGCAAAAATTAAATGATCAAATGTATGAAAGGTATCTAGTACATGAGAAATTCTCAATGAATAGAAACCCTTTATATTTATTAAGTAGGTTCCTATGGCTTGGCAAAATGGGATAAAGGATGGTGGGAAGAATGTGGTGGTAACATACAAGGTGAAACTGGAGAACATGAAAAGTTTTTCTAGAACATGGCAGGGAATTTGTATAGTTTCCATTAGAATTACCCAAAATTGAGAATTCATATTCCTGAGCCCTCCCCACAGAGATTTGGCCTATCTATGTGGCTTAAATATTTCTGTTGATTATGTTTCCACTATGTGTCATGTTGACTTCTACCCTTGAAATCAGTAGCAGGGAAGGGTCATCATTCCTAGATTTGAGTTTTAACATCTTAAAATCTGGGAACAGAAAAGTGCATAAAACACTTCGTTGAAACCATAAGGTCAATAAAGCTTTAAATTTGGGGGGTGGTGGGAGTTGAGTCTGCCATGTGTCAACTAGTCATCTGAGCCTAGGACTACTATTACATTCCTATCTTGGTTCTGTCCATTTCTAAAGAAGAGAAAAAATGATCATCTAGTCCTCTCATTTTCAGTATCTGTGAGAAAAATAACTATTAATCCAGTAGGCCCTTGACTTTATAAACAAATAAACAAACAAATCAATCAATGGAATAAAACCCTGTAATCAATATTTTCAACAAACTATTCAGATGATCCTTAGGCACGTTAAAGTTTGAGAACTTTTTGACAATGAGCAGCCATCAAAAGTAGCATATGTTTTAGAACTATTATGTCCAATATTGTAGCCACTAGCTATTTGTGGCTATTTAAATTACAATTAATTCAAAATAATATGCTGAAATAAAAAAAATACAGAATAAAAAAATTAATAAAAATAAAATAAATACAGTTAAAAATTTAGTTTCTCTGTTGCTTTAGCCACATTTTATCTCCCCAATAGTCAGATGTGTCTATTTACTATATTGGACAGTCCAGATAAAAGGCCTTCCCATCATTATAGAAAATATCATTGAAAACCATGTTTTGTTAATAGAAAGATCATTCTAGTGGCAAGCATGAAGGATGCTTTAGATGGGAACAAGACTAGAAGCCAGTTAAACGAACACTTTAGAAATCAAAGAAGAGTGTCAAGAAGAAGATGATGCTCACCATTGTTAAGAACTGCTGAGTGGCTAAGTATGGCGAAGATCAAAACTAGTCTACTTGATTTGGCTACCTGGAGGTCATTAGTAACCTGTCAGATCAATGTCATTGGAATACTGGAAGCCAATGCCAGAAATTTGATGAAGCTGAGGAAGATGAAATACAGAAAATAGAGTTTAAAAAGGCTTAGCTGTTAGTGGAGAAGAGAGAGAAATAAATAGAAGGGAATGAAGAGTTGTGTAAATTTTCTTTTAATTGTGGGTGATTTAATCATATTTATAGGCTGGAGAAGAGAATCAGTACAGAGGGAAAAGGAAATAACAGGAGAGAAATTAAAAGTAGACAAAAGTGATGGCTTCAATAATTTAGTGGCCAGGAGGTGATGACAATGTGTTTTCTTTTTATATGCAAAATAGTTTTCATTGAGAACATAAGCAAAACCAAAAAAGAAAGAAAAAACATTATTTCAAAGCAAAGAAATATTACACTAAAATCTCAGAAGTATAATTCAACAAGTATTTATGTGTGTACACAATATTGTTAGCAAGCCTTAAGGTAAAATGAATAAATATCGTGTTGCTGACTTTCAAGAAGCCACATTTTATTAGTGATAAATTAGCTTGCAAAATTAAGTGGTGAGCAACTGGTTGAATTTCAAAGTACACACTGTATTGTAGAACTTTGGGTGAGTAAGAGCTGTACTAATCCAAGGAAGCATTTTAGTTAAGACTCTAGACTTTGAGGGATGGCTGGTGTTTGTAAAAGGAAAATAGCAAAAGAACAACACGGGAAGAAGACCAAAGTGGAGTCTATCAGTGAAAGTCTGATTTAATGAACTGAAAAATCTTTGCCTTGAAGATCACGGAAAGAAGTTTAAATTGATGTAATAGCAAAAATAAAGTCATTAAAAAGTTCTATTCTCTATTTTTTAAAGATTATAATGCTCATTAAATTGAATGTGGAACATACAAAAGAGTACAAATAAAAAAAGTAAAAGTACTTGTTATACAACCACTAAGGTTGGTTGTTGATATTTGATTACATTTCCTAAATCATTTCATATGCATAAAAGTATTAATCAATTACAAAATTTTAAACATACTGTCGTATGCAGAATAATGATCCCCCCGCCAAATGGCCATGTTCTAAGCCCTGGAACCTGTGACTGTATTAGGTTAAATATTACCAAGTTACATATTACAGGGCAAGATGGAATTAAAGATACAAGTGGTGTGAACTTTGCTAATCAGCTGATCTTGAAATAAGGTGATTGCCCTGGATTATCTTGGTGGGCAAAGGAAATCACAAGGCCCTTTAAATTAGAAGTGAGAGTGAAAGAGTCCGTATCCAAGTAATAAAATATGATAAAAACTAGATCGTCATTGGTGCCTTTGAAGATGGAAGGGGACGATGAGCCAAAAAATGCAGGCAGTCCCTAGAAACTGAAAGCATTCTTCTTTAGAGCTTCTAGAAAGAAATGCAGTCTTGATAAAACCTTCTTAGCCCAGTGAGACTCATTTCAGACTTCTGACCTCCAGGACTATAAAATAATAAATTATTTTATTGTTTTGTTTTATTTTTGTTTTGTTTTATTGTATTGTTTTAAATGAGTAAGTTTGTGGCATTTTGTTACAGCAGCATTATGAAACTAATATATACTATATTTATAACTTTATTCTTTATACAATTTTACATTAAATCATAAGTATTTCCCTATGGCTTTAAATGTTCTTTAAGAACTATATGTTTAATGGTTGTATAATAATCACTCAATATATCACAATTTTTTAAAAAGACCTATTCTTGAGCATTTAAGTAATTTTTCATTATCTGTTTAAGTAACTAATTCTTTGAAAACACTTTCAAAAATGTATTTCCTGAATTCATTATTCCTTAAGGAAATGAATAGCATTTTAATTATACTGCCATTGGGACTTTTTAAAGGGTTTCAATAGGTATTAGCAGATTGCTTTTCAAAAAGGTTGTATTCATTTGACCTCCAAACAACAGCCCACTGACAACGAATGACATCGCTGAAAACAACTTTTCCAACTTGACTTTGGCAACATGGAATCTCATTTTTAGGATGTTTTTATTTACTCTTCCTAGTTTGTCTTTCAAATCATTATATTTTGGATAAATTTAATTTTAATCTTTATACAAACAAAAAATTGACTTGTTTTGCTCTTTCTAACAACATTTGCATACTTAATAATTCTTCTTCTTTAGATGCTAGATATACATCGTAGACCCTTGAAGTGTTTTGTGTATCAATAAAAATAATGTTGTAAGAGTCTTACGTAGGATCAAGTAGGATAGATGGGATAACTCTTGGGAAACTATTCTAGTAATACAAGGATGAGATGTACAGAATGAGATGCACATGAGATGTTCAGATTACATCCTTAATCTGAAAATCCAAAATCTGAAACTTTTTGAGCATTGACACGGAGACTGAAAACTGATGTTGTTTGCTGTTTCTGTTTAAGAGCTGACACAGGTATTCTGATGATGCTACTATGCTGCTTTGTTACCCTGAACATATTATTTTTTCACTCTTTTAATGATTAATCATACTTTTTACTGTTAAATATTTCTGTGTAAATAAGTGTAAGAAGATTACTTATTGGTAGCATATAAATGCAGAGTCAGGAATGAGGAAATGCCAAACAACCAGATTGTCCACATGAGTGGCTGAGATAGTGACATCTTTGCTTTCTGATGGTTCAATGTACACAAACTTTGTTTTATGCACAAATTATTTAAAGTATTGGGTAAAATTACCTTTGGGCTATGTGTATAAAGTATATACAGACCATAAGTGAGTTTTTATTTTGACTTGGGTCCCATCTCCAAGCTATCTCATTATATATATGTGAATATTCAAAACCTGAAAACGCCTGAAATCTGAAACACTTCGGTGAAAGCATTTGAGATAAGGGATACTCAACCTGTACTTTGTTTTAGGTGGTGGATGTAGGAAAGAGAAGAAACAAATTATACAAAGGATATTTTGAAGGAATCATTAAAACCTTGCAGAGATTGTCATGATGTATGAAATAAAGAGCTATGAATCAGAGGCTTCTGGGTTTAAGCCACAGTGACTGACAGACTTGTGGACTAAGGATTGAGATGATTAAATTAAGTCATGACAATAAATTTTGGAAACATTGAAATGGACACACAACCAAGTGAAAACTTTCAAGTTTTTGGAGGCAAGGAACTAGAGTTCAGGGTAGAGGAAGGGACCAGGAATACAGCTTTGGATTCAGAGGAGAAAGAATGTACCACAACTAAGAAAGAACATGGACGGATTGTTTGAAGGAACTATTTAAAGAGAAAGGAGCATAATCTCCAGGTGTGGGCAATTCTGTTCCTCTCTTTCAAAATCCACCATGTTTCATGTGCACTTGAATATGATTCAATATGAGGAAGCAGGTATAGATATCATACCAAACAACTTTTTCCTATAGGTAATGAGTTCAGAGCACATCTTTATGAGAGTTAGGCCGTTCCCTTTTTCTATATAAGCACAGGTTAGCTTGCTGCACCTCCAGTCTCTTCTCAACACAGAAGTTCTGACTCCTCTGTTCCAATAATGTCATTCCTCTGCCTGAAACCTCGAGTAGAAGCCAAAGTCCTTTACAAGATGGCCTCCAGTCCCTACTGGATTACATGTTTGACTCGCATCCACACTCTACTCTCTGACCTTGTTGGTTGACTGCAACTTCTCCACACAGTCCTGCTTTTCCAGCCATGCTAGACTCCTTGCTGCTCCTTAACAAGCCATTTGTGCTCTCATCTCAGGACCTTGGCCTGCCACCTGGAATCTGCCTCACCACTCAGCCCTTGGTAATGCTCTCAGATTTCTCTAGTTTTTGCTCACATTTCACTTTCTCAGTGAGGCTTATCCTGACTATTCTATTTCCTCTTCTGAGTAAACCCAAAACCTCAGAACCTTATTCTAGTTCTTCTTTTTATCTATTGTATATTCCCCTTTAACACACTATCTAATTTGCTACATTCATTGTGCTGTTCTTTCTTCAGCATATAAGCACCACCAAGGCATAAAGTAGGTGCCCAATAACTATTTGTTGAATCATTTCTTTCCTATGAACTGAATAACTTTGGCTCTTTTTAAACTATTCCTGTTAAATAACTTTGCCATTTTTATCTGAGCTCAGTATCATGCCTTTAAGAATTCTATTTTTATCTTTTTTTCCCCTCAAAGTAATCTTATTGGAGCAGTGGTCCTGATGCCAATGTTTTTATCATTCTGTATTTGTATTTTATATAATCCCTTGTCTTGCTTGTCTAAATGACAACTCTCTGGGAAATGGTAATCACCAGCCACTCATGCTTGTCTTGTTGATATTTGGTGGCTTGGGTTATTTTGTTTGGTTCACGTCATAATTACTTGAGAAATTTGGCAGAGACTTTTCCAATGGTATAAAGGCATTTTCTATGGGGTTGCAAATGGTGTGACTATTTCTTTCTGGTGTTATAGCTTTTGAGAGGCTAAAAATAGAAGATTGAATTATTCCTATACCAGGCAGTCTTTATTGCTGCAATTCATCAACTCAATCCTACTAAATCATTAACTTACTTTACTTACATGCCTATACAAGATGGTGAAAAGGAATCTGCAAAAATACTGCAAAATAAAATGCCTTCTTTGTTGCAAGCCTGGCATTTGTGTAGAGCAGAGGCCTTCTCTTGCGAATTCTCTTAAATATTTCTATAAAACAAAGGCCTGGCCTCCTAAATTTGAAAATGGCAACAAAATACTCATATAAAATTAAAATTTAGGAAGGCCTTGCAATGCCACCACAAATCTTCTGCTTCCTTCATATATCAGTGGATGAAGACAGGCTCAAGAACAATTGATAACTCCTATTCTTTTCTTTTTAGATCCAGGCCATTGTCTCCTCAACTTCTAGAAATTCAGTATGTTGGTTTCTCTTGGTGTCTTGATATACCCATCTCCCTGAAAGTATCACATTATATGATACTGAAATTTGAACTTTACAGCTAAAAAAAAATTAGGGATTATTAGTGTAATTTTCATATCATCTTTGTTTGGGCTTCTACAACAAAATGTATGTTTAAACTGAGTAGCTTATAAACAATAGAAATTTATTTCTCACAGTTCTGAAGACTGAGAAGTCCAAGGACAAAGTGCCAGCAGATTGAGAGCCTGGTGAAGGCCAATTTCCTGCTTCATAGATGGCACTTTCTTGCTATGTCCTCTTATGATGGAAGGGTGAATGAGCTCCCTCAGCTCTATTTTATAAGGGTAGTGATCTTACTCATAAGGGCTCTGCCCTCAAGACTTAATCACCTCCCCAAAGCCCCACATCTTAATATTATCACCATGAGTGTAAGGATTCAAGCATATGAATTTGGGGAGGGGAGATATAAACATTCAGACCATAGTATATATCATTCATTTGGAATATAGACTGGATCACCAGAAACTAGACTACCTGTCTAGTGCCATTTCTGTACTATACCACCATCCATATTTTCTTAGCTTAAATACCTACAGTAAGGGTAAAAATCTGCTTCAGACCGTTGCTATCAAGTGGACAAAATATTATTTTCTTCAATGTACAGATAAGGCAACTGAGATCCAGAGAGTTTATAAACTCTCCCAATGTTACAGTTAAATTGTTGCTAGAATTCATGCTGCTCAATTCTTCAAGCCCTCCAATTTATAATTACACAAACAAAACTACTTAACATTAAGCATAATTGCAACTCATCTCAATTAATCTTCTACTCAAATGAATTGTTATTTTATTTATAAATATTTAGATAATTTTGGGCACTGGTGATAGCCTAAGATCTGGATTTCATATTTTGGAACACTATTCTTCAAAGTATAGGCACTGTAATTTTTGGTTGCTCATGAAATATTTATTAATGCTAATGCCAATAAAAATAATGCCATGGTGATTATACTCTTCAGTCATTAATGCTCTGAAAGAAGTAATTTGCAAATTGGTACACTGTCACTCAAAGTGTTAATTTACCACATGTGGGTAACAAATTACTCCTGGAATCAGGCTAGGCACAATTGTCAAGGCCCTGGAGTTTTTCTCCCCTGTAGCATTCACATCCAATCAGTTTCCAAATCTTGTAGAGCTATTTCTACAAGCTTCTCATCTAGCCTTCCTGCTCCCTTCATAACATTGCCATTGCTACCACCTGTGTTCATTTCTTTCTCTTCTGTTGTTTAGTGAACAGTACAAGTAACTGGTTTCTTTGCTGTCATTCAGTCTCTATCCAAAGACATTCTACACAGCTGCCAGATAAGCCTTTTCAAAACATGTTTTTATTTCTTCATTTGCAACTAAATAAAACTCAAACTATTCCCTTGCATACCTTCATGTGCACACATATGCACACACATGCAAAATGATTGTCAACTTTAGTACACTTTGGAATCTGCCAGAGAACTTTAAGCATACTCATTCTTAGTAATTGATGAGAAGTGTGGCCTTGTCATCAGAGTTTTATGAAGCTCCCTAGGTGATTTTAATGTGCGCTAAGGGCTGAGAACCATTTTTTAAAACGATTAAAAGGGGCAAAATGTTGTAGAAAGGAAAATAAAAACTTCTAATATTCAGAAAACTAGTAATCATTTCTGGAATCTGCCATTGAACAAAAGTATGATCTCCATTACATCAAATAATACCACTAAATCTTATTTCCTCATCTGTAAATACAATATGCAAGGCTAATTTATGTAAGGAAATCTTTATTTCCTCATCTGTAAATACAATATGCAAGGCTATTTACTAACATTAGCACAGCACTTATTATATACTTGGAGCTGTATCTGAAGCTGAAAATTTAGTCTCTGCTCCAATCCACTTTATAAAACATAGAGACAATGATAAATTAACAAATAAACAAAATAATTATAAATTACCATAAAAACTATGAAGGAAATAATTGATGTTATTACAAGAAAAAACTTGGGATTGGGATGGGCGTTAAAGTAAAGAGTATAGTAAGAAGTCATGCTTTTCAGATGATCCTGATCTCAATTTTATAAAAATGAACTAGGTGACAACACCAGTAGAAAGTAACAATAGTTCCCTTAGGGATTATTATTTGATGAGTAGCATCTCACAGACTGAAGATTCTTGTTTGGCAGCATTAAGTAAGGGATTCTGCTTCATTTTTTTCTCCATTTCTGTACCCAAGTTTTGATAAAATATTCAAATATAATCCACTGGACTCTTTGAAAGCAACAATAAAGGTTGGTTTAGGATTATTGAACCCAAAATAAACAATTGTCAGTACTGTACAATGAGTTTGTAATAGAGATATCTGATTTTTCCTTACTGGGGATTGATGAAAACTGAGTCCATTATTTCTAGAGCATAATTTCTCTTTAAGCCAATATAGATTTCCCAACCTTATAAATTGTCCATATATTGGTAATTCTTGGTTGTTTGTCCACACTGGCCTTGCTGCGATGACACTCTCTTCTCTTGGTGCCTTCTTTCACTGGTTTATTATAGTGAGAATTCTACAGACCCACATAGGCCTGTCAGAGGGAATACTGGGGACAATTCCTAGTGTAAGGGTGCTTTGTGCTTTATAAGCTATTCATGGAGCAGACAATCTGGATCCTTGTTAACAAGTCCAAATGGAATAAGACAAGAAGTGTGAGCCAAGATTCCAAGCCAAGTGGGTCTGGAATCAAGAGTGGCTGCCAACTGGAAGAATCCCACAAGTCAAGGAGAAAGCAGATTATTGAGAGTGAAAGTGGAGATGAGTCTGAGAGTCTAAGGAAATGCCTAGGCAGTGAAAATTTCTACTTTTTATCCAAAGTGATCCAATTTTGTTTCAGTTGTTCCATTCACTTTAAGTACCAACTGTTTTTGATGCTTTTCTTAAAGAGATTTGGTTTCTTCAGTGCTCTCGAAAAATTCTCGGCAGTTAATTTCTTCAGCCCTTGTAAAAGGCCTCTCTATCTTCGGTAATAACAGTAACGATGATGATGATGACAAAACAACAACTAGCATTTACGGAAGACTTGTCACCTGTCTGGCTGTGTGCTAAGATCTTAATTAACCCTTTGGCCTCTGTTCTGCCTTTCTCTAATCTGAAGGCTAAGCCTGAACTATGACTTTAAGAAGGTGCTTTATAGCCAATCGCTTTGGGCAGAGGAAATAATATTTTGAGAGAGTGGGCTACAGAAATTACTATGCATTCTCTCTGTATGTTTTTGGAAAACTAATGGCCTCCCTGCTCTTAGGGTTTTGCCCGAAGAATTTCATGTTCATGATTATTTCGCATGCCTCAATGGGGTTACACAATCTCAGCGCAGTTGTCAAAGATTATGGGCAAAAAACCAGCAGGGTTAGACAGATTGGTTCTGCTACTCTGAAGCCAGGTCCAGGGTCAGGCATTGTCGATGAGGGGATAAGGCAACAGAATTCTGAGATCTGGGAGGACAGTGTTTCAGAATAATTGTTCTGAGAGTCCCAAAGAGCTTGTGCAGCATTCTAACTTGGACCACAAAGTCTTGTCCACCCATCTGATCTTTATCTCAGGAGTTACTGTATCCTCAGGGCTTTTGCCTATTGCTTTTTGGAGTCACCTTCTTTAGCAAGAGAAGACTGAGAATCCCTAGCTAAAGAAGAGACCCTGGGGGCATTAGGCACCAAATCCTTATTCCTATTATCTCTGATGTCTTCCTCTGAAGACTGAGGAGCTGCCCTATTCATAGAAGCCCCAGCACCTTTTTGTTTTTTTGATTGAGCATGTGATTTTTTTTTGAAGTTTCACACTTTATTGCTTTAAATATATGGGCATTATATATTATAATGGAATAGAGTTTCAAAACATTAGACAAGGTAGAGGATATATATGAACAGCTTTACTAAAAAAAAAAGAAATGTAAAACAGTAGCCTTTTTAGGGCAGACATGGTTACAAAGACTTTAGATATAGTAACTCATTCAATCTTCTTAATAAGTTTATGAGATAAGGTCTATTATTAGTCCCATTTTACACATGCAGAAACTGAGGCATAGAGAGAGGAAGCAACTAGCCAAAGTCACAGAGCTCCTTGGGGCAGGGGCAGAGCTCAAATCCAGGAAATCTGGTTCTATCAGTTGTGTTCTTAACCACTATTCAGAAAGTTGCGTTTCAGTACAATTTATAAATTTCACCTCATGTTTGTTTACATAGAGTGTTTTCATAAGGTGGATAAGACAAGGTCTTCCACAGCCTGCCACTTAGACACAAGATTAATGTGTTGAAGCAAACTCAGTATCAACTTCCATGCTGTTTTGTAAATTATCCTTGGTTGTGCTCTAGTCAGATTGCATTGGGAAGTGAAAGGTTTTTCGGCTTGGGTCTTCCTTATTTACTCACAGGCAATGCCAGCTGTGCCCAAGTGGCTTACTTCTTAACTATAATTTAACAAACACTGCTATATGATTACTTCATTTTATTTAGAAGCTTGAAATGAGGCTTTTGGGATACAAAAATAAGACAGGATCTGGTGATGTTTGGCAGCATAATTTAAAGAAAATGCTCAAAAATATTCAGTGAGAAATATGTCAGGGTTATTCAGAAAATGTATGGCTATAAGGCCTTCCACGCTATTATTTCCATGAAAAAAAATTTATTGTCCTAGATACAAATGGCATCATTGTTTTTACTTAAATTAAATGCCTGAGTAAAAAAATTATGAACTGCTTCACTCCATTGTGTCTCCTCATAGCCAAGGGTGGGTTCTCTTAATATTAAGCAATTTATTTTTGTCTAAGGGATGACTAGGAAGTGTTTAGCATATACAAGTTAAAGAAGTATCATCACAAACACAGGGGCAGATATATTGGTGTAGAACTGTGTTTATAAATTGAACATTAAATCGCTTAATATATATATATATAACATAAATAATTTGCATTAGACTCATTGTTTGCTGTTTCAATGAAAAAACTTTATGTATGTTTATTATACTCATTATTCTCACCTTGTAGCCTACCTCATGTTATGCCAAAAGGACTGACCTTCAATTCTTGATTGTAAATGATATCACCTTTAGAGAAGTTCATAAATGACTTCCATAGGGTGCCACTTTCCTATGCATCTTTCATAGGGAACTGACATCCTTCTACTTGATTTTGATGAAATCTGTCTCCATTGGTTGTTGTGTCACATGACAGTTGGAAGAGGAAGTAGAGTTGTAATAAATAAGATGCTGAGCTTTATCTAAGACTGAATCCATTTGTAAAGCTATTCTCAATCTATTATCAAGCTATTGTCCAGTTGGTTTTACCTTAATTTAAAAATAGATAGATAGATAAGAAACTTTTGACATTCAAGTCAAGAAGTTGGTAAGACACCAATAAATTAAAACTAAAGAAAGCAGGTGAAAAGGATTATTAAGGTAAAGGTAAAAATTCATGTTTTAGAAAATTAAGTTTTTCAAGTAAATCCAAGCAAAAACCCCCAATAATATAGACAAACCATCAAACCAGTCTTATCAAGAAATTATGAAAAAAAAAATCACATAGAGACAATGTGATAGTGTTATTTATTAGTAGCCCCGATTTTCATTTGATGAGCTACCCCCACTCTCCCCAGAGCTACCACTCACCCCTAGAGAAGAAGCATGTGGCTGATCTAAGCCAGTCAACACTGCCCACAGTAACCGGATAATGCATAGCTACATGGCCCATGCTGGTCCCACAAGAATGACTCAGGTGATTTGCTGGAGCAAAAGCTCTTGCTCTTTTACACTTTATTTGAAGCTGGAAATATCTGATCTTGGGAGATCCTGGCTGCTGTCTTGAGACATATTTGAAACTGTAGGCAAAAGAGAGGCAGTGGATATGAAAGGGGAAAAGTGTATTTTTCTATAACACATTTGAGCCCCTTCATTCAGTAATACCTGAAGTGTAATCTACCTAAATTTTCAGCAGTGCAAATCAATGAATTGTCACTTTTGCTTAAGCCAATTTGAACTGAGTCTTCTGTTAGATGAAACAAAAGCATTTTACTTGGCATATAAACTAACTTAGGAATAAAATGGGGTGATAACACTCCAGACTTGGAAAATATTTTTAAAAAATTATCAAAAAAAATGAAGATAAGTTTGAAAATCTCAGTAAAATTGTTTTCCTATAAAAATATAATTTGCCAAAATAAACTTAAGAAAATGTAAAAAAATAACTAAATAGCCAATAACCATGAAAAATAAAAGCACAATAAAGAACCATTATAATGGTTGGAATAATGTACATATGGCAGAAAATAAAATGGAAAAAGAAGATCATAATTACCATAGCAATAAAAATTCTAGGAAAAACTAAGAAATTAGGGTCTTTTGACATAATTTTTCTTATTGTAGCTTGATAATATGTTTTAATATATAGAAATTTTAGTACCTATTCATTTTAGTTTTCCTTTAAAAATATTTTTCTACTGTCTTTTCCCCCATAAATTTCAGAATTATTTTCAGAAATTATTTTCAGAAATTTCTGAAATTAAATTTCAGAAATATCATAGAAATATATTTTTTATATTTTTGCTGGAATTGCATTAAATCTATAAATTTGGCTAGAACTAACATCTTCATAATCTGCTCATACTGGGGAATTCATGTAAGTGTTATAAATAAAGTTCAGCAAGATATGCATACCTTCTCACCCTAAAGTATTACCTGTTCTTCAAAACTTAACCTCTAAAGTTAACTGTGAATTTTTTCAGAACCTTGAGAAAAGTGATTCCATATTTCATTTGGAAGAGTAAATAAGTAAAAATAGACAAGGATATATTGGAAAAAAGAACAAAATAAGAGAACTTTAATATACAATATAGATTATTATACCAGTGCAAGAATATCACTGCAAAAAAAACAACAAAAAAAACCCAAACACCCAATAATATAGCAGTACTTAGTATATGTTAGTGTGAATGTGTGCTGGTCATTTGACTTTTTGCTCCCATAATTTTTCCTTTCTCTTCCACTGTTCTACTCTTGCTTCCCAAGTTCCTGTTGGAGCTAGCTTCCGTCTGGGTTCAGAGCTGTACAGCACTAGCAGAAAAAGATTAGAAGGTGGGAGAAAGGGAGAAGCCAAGAGTCTGAATTTCAACCCCCATTCCTCCTTGGAGGGCTTTTATGGCCAGGCAACAGCTTTGACTCCTTCAGGGCCCCAGCTCCTGCTAGGCAGCTCTTTGGTCTGTGATTTTAGATCCTACTGGGCAACCTCCACTTTGGTTCTAGTTCCCACCTGATGGCTCTGGCTTCTCAATGCTGAAAACATCTCCTGCTATTGCCCCTACTTTGTGATTACTGGCTTGCAAGTGAAGATAATATGAGTACCAAAGTGATATTATAGTGAGAATTTTACCATTATCTGTACTTAAAATCCTTAGTACAAAGTATGGCACACAGAATCCATTTAATAAATGTTATTGTTATATCAAACCAACCGTGTTAAAAACAAACAAATGCCAACTTCTGAAATTCAAAAGTACCATACAGAAATTTAATAAGCGTGGAACAATGTGCATAACATAACAAAGGGTTAATATTAATAATAAAATCCTCTTGCTAAGCAATACAGAAAACAAACTCTATAATAGAAAATGGATAAAGAGCATACATTAGAATTCAAAAGCGAAGAATGCAAGTAATTATTAATAAAGCAAAATCAGTAATAATTAAGATAATACACATTTAAGCCACAAAAGTTATTATATTGCACAAAAAATAATATATTTGGTACAGAAAAATAAAAAAAAAACAATGCCCTTTAGTGCTGGGCTGAGAATGTGGATATAAGCCCTCCCATTCAAATCAATACAACTTTTCTAAAATGGAAATTGAGAAAACTGGATCAAGCCTCCAAAACATGCAGATTTCTATGAGATTATCCCCTGAAAATATTCAGAGTTACACATAAACATTACAGAGAGAAGGATGTATGTCACAGGGTTAGTTACATTAATGATGAATTTATAGCAGCCTAATGCTCAAGGGTAGGGATTGGTTAAGTAAATCATTTCACATTGAAAAATGCAACTTTGTGTATCTTAAGTTGTTGCTATAGAAGAATATCTATTGGCAAGAGACAATATTTTTAAAACTTATGTCCTTAAAGTCTGGAAAATATATACCAAAGGGCAATCAGCTTTTATGAAATGAAAATAGAATTAATAAACATTCAATTTTCCATGTTTTCCTTGTCTGCTATACTTATTCTATTGAATACAAATTGTTTTTAAAGAAAGAAATGAATATTAAAATTTAAGATTCAGACTTCTAGCTTACTCTTTTATTTGCTAGAGATTCAAAATAACAGTTATAACTGGAGCATCTTTTTGTAAAATGAACCGATAGATATATATTAAGAAAAATATTTCATCTAACAATGAAGTATCCAAATTTTGTGTACCTAAAGGTGGGAGATCTCTGAAGCTAACATTGTTGCTGAGTATTAAGACCACCTTCAAAGCATTAATTTATCTTCAAAAGTGTTTCAGTGTCGGTCACATGGATGGATAGCTGGGCAAATGAAAATTGGTTCCCTTTAGACAGTCTCTGCTGCAGGTGAATTTCTATTTACCCCATTATATTTCTTTTTTTCTCCTATTTCTGTGCAAGACAAAAAAATAAGCCCCATGTTACAAAATTTCTCTTTCTAAGTGAATAAAGCTATTAACATTTCACAGCAATATTAACTAAGAAAAACTCAACATATATTTCTTGGTGAGGCTTAGAAGACTCACCATTCTTAGACTCATCTTTTATCCTGTCTTTAACTGTTACACTTTTCTCTCAAGTTTATCTTTTAGTGCTGCTGTTGATGAGGGATATTAAGAGAACTCATGTGGATAAGGTGCATCTAGTACTTCATTTCTGTGCAAAAATCTTCCCTGGCCTATTTTGCCCCCATCAATTGCAGCTATATACTCATTCATGTTTTTCCCTTCTCCGTTCTGTCTCTATCTTCACTCTGAAGTAACACACTTTGGGTTTGACAGTTTCATATCTCCTGCCAAACATTTTGCTTGGATTTTCAATCTTTAGTTATAAAGCTATTAGTTGATGTTGTTTCTTTCCCTAAACTGGGGTCCAATTGATTGCTTTATCTTCATAACAGGAAGGGGAACAAAGCAAAACAATTAAGCATTAGAATGTGTCAGAAATGGTAGTTTTCTTTGGATTTCAAGAGTTTAATTCAGTAACAATTACTACTTAGTATGTTCTGGGCACTAACATGCTAACACTAACATGACTAACATGTCAGGGACTTTGCCTTTATCACCACTGGTGTGTTCATCAAATACCATAGATACGTGGTCCACAGTGGACACTCAATACATCTTTGTGCATGCATGCTTGGATGAGTGAATGACAGAGACACTCTCTCTCTGCCCTTATGTGGCTTAGATACTACTGTTGTCAACCTTTTCTCTTCCTTCCTTCCTTCCTTCCTTCCTTCCTTCCTTCCTTCCTTCCTTCCTTCCTTCCTTCCTTCCTTCCTTCCTTCCTTCCTTTCTTTCTTTCTTTCTTTCTTTCTTTCTTTCTTTCTTTCTTTCTTTCTTTCAGACAGAGTCTCACTCTGTTGCCTGGACTAGAGTGCCATCGTGGTGTCAGCCTCACTCACAGCAACCTCAAACTTCTGGGCTTAAGCAATCCTCTTGCCTCAGCCTCCCAAGTAACTGGGACTACAGGCACATGCCACTATGTCCGGCTAATTTTTTATATATATTTTTAGTTGTCTAGCTAATTTTTTTCTATTTTTTTTTAGTAGGGACGGGGTCTCACTCTTGCTCAGGCTGGTCTCGAACTCCTGAGCTCAATCGATCCACCAGTCTCGGCCTCCCAGAGTGCTAGGATTACATGTGTGAGCCATTGACCTTTTCTTTGCCTACTCACATGTGCAAAACCCTCCAGCCTTTGGTTTTAGTGGTTTTAAATATAATGGTTTGAGAATTGTTAGAAATAAATCTAAGCTATGGGAGCCCAGAAAATAGGCATTTGAATTAGCCTCTGGTGATTCTGATAAGGCTTCCTGGAGGAGGAATACTTGAGCTGAATCTTGAAAGTGGTTGGGGAGTTAGCTAGTTAAAAAAGACAATGGCTGGTGCAGAAGTGCAAACCTCAGTCCTAAGGTGAAGGTCATGGATGTGAGTGAGTGGCAGGACTGGCTACCTGATGTTCAGGCCCATTGCAGTGGCATAGGCGGCATGCTCAGGAAGCCAGCTCTGACAAGGAGATATGTTCCCACCACTAACATAAGGGATGGGGTCATGGCAACCAGGAAAACCGGGTAAAAGGGACAGCATGGTCTAGCCTCAGTGGAAAATTAACCCCCATGCTGCCAGAACTTCTTATTTTCCAAGAGAAACTAGAAATGGAATGGTTACAGTTGAACTCCTACAATTCAAAAATGTTTAGCTCAATCAAAATCAAATTAAAATATACTTGGCAGGCCAAAGCAGCAAGGCTGCAGGCCCAATCTGGCATGAGGGCCACTGGTTTGCCCCATGTATCCTGGAGCAATCTTCCAGCCAAATGTTGTTCACAAACTCTGTTGATTGGACAATAGCATCCAAGAGAATCCTTTTCAAGTTTACTTTGAAGTACTGTTAAAGTTCAGAAATAATAAAGGTTTAGTATAAGACTGAGAATGTTCTTACATGTTCCTATTTCAGAATTTTCACAATATTTGAAAAGATGCTTCCCTTCTTATATTTTAGTCCAAAGGATCTTAAATAGTGATGATGCTACCCAGAGTCACATGTGAAAGATTTAAAATGTAGACACCAGAGAACCACCTGAACCCTATTGAATCAGAATATACAGGGCTGTGAAACTAAAATCCATATATAGAAAAGCTCTGTGTGCACGGCCCAGAATATCTTTGGGATTTTGTGTGTGTGTGTTGTGCTACTAAAATCAAGGGTAAGCGTAAATATTCCTATGGAGCTTCTAAGAAATGTACTTATATTGTCTCTATTTTGTTTAATAAAAGCTTCAAATATATTGAAGAAATAATATAAAAATAAAGATTATAAGACTATAATATTACTTTTAGGAAAAAATGGAATAACTAATTGACAAATAGTAACAGATATATGTAATGTGGACATAATCATTACATTCATACATTAAAGTTATATTATATATTTGTGATATCAAATAAATAGTGAACAGAATGAGAGTCACTTAAAGTATTGATTTACTCTCCACTCAAAACCCAATTAATAGGTATAAGCATGACTGATAAATGTTTTATAGTTTCCTTTCTAGCTATAAGTCAAGTCTACTTTTTCTTAATAGAAAAGTTTCTAGATATGCATAAATTGCCAGAAAATAAATTTAAATATGTTAAATTTAGTGAAATGCTAGGAATAATTTTCTTAATAAAATTATAAATATTTGGCTTGTTAATTTTTTAAAAAGCTTTTAGGAAGTTATGCTTCTAGAAATCTGCTGGAGCATTCTGGGGACAATTGCAATCATGTAACAATGAGTGCATTTCAAACAAATGGTATTGTTCCTGCATGATTACCAAGTTATGGCAACTTTTGAAGTACTGCCTTTCTCTAGATGTTTTACAATTTTAGTTACCATAACAACATAAGGTTATTGGTCCTTTACTCCTAAGAGAAAAATTGTTAAATTTTTTTTCATTTCCCTGAAGAAGCTTAAAACATGATAGGTAAAATGTCACATTTAATAATACCAATTCAGTGCAATGTAGAGAATCAGGGAAAAATAAATATCTGTAGAGTTGTATTAATCATGTGATCTCCTTTTCCTAAGTACTTCAACATATTTTGCCAATATTGCATCATATTTGAAAGTTGTGAAATTATTTTACATACTAGAAATTCTACATTTTAATAATGTGATCTTAAATGCAAATAATTGTCTCTTAAATTATACTTAGGAAAGATGCGTAAAAATTTTAAATATATTTTATTCATATTTAATAATAGAAAATATTAACATATTTGTAGTAAGTACATATTTTACATATAGAGAGATAGGTAGATATAGACAGAGGGAATTTGCTTTAAATGAGGCACCATTCAAAAAATTGAGGGCCAAATGTCTCTCCCATTCAGTATCAATCTTTTTTTATAGCTGAGTCGCCTCCCATTCTCTTTCTATAAGGAAAAGAAAGTTATAGGTTAAATGGCTAAGAACTTAAAGAGATCGTTTTAAAAATTAGGTTAAGTGAAATAAGCCAGATACAGAAAGAAAAAAATACTGCATGATATCAATTACATATGGAATCTAAAGAAATCAAATACATAGAAATAGAAAGTATAGTAGTGGATACCAAGGGCTGGGGGTAGTGGGCAGTGTGAATTGA
Organism: Microcebus murinus; assembly: GCF_040939455.1. NCBI lineage: Eukaryota > Metazoa > Chordata > Mammalia > Primates > Cheirogaleidae > Microcebus > Microcebus murinus. The sequence continues at coordinate 69,718,110 of NC_134112.1, forward strand.
GGAGATGTAGGTCAAAGGTACAAAGTTGCAACTATGTACAATAAATAAGTCTAGAGACCTAATGTGCATCATGATGGCTATAATTAATAACACTGTATTGTATACTAGAAATTTGCTAAGAGAGTAGATTTCCAGTGCTGTCATCACCGAAAATAAATAAAAATGATAATGATGTGAGGATATAAATATGTAAATTACCTTGACTGTAGTAAATATTTCACTATATAAATATATATGAAAACATCATTTATATGTCTTAAATATATATAATTTTATTAAAAATTAGTTTAAATATTGTGAAAATTGAACTAGAAATGGTAGCATTAAATAAGTAAGTACTAAAGGAATATTAAAATAGAAATTAGGACCCAGATTCCAGTTCCTTCTTTGGAAGATTGCTGTCACAGTCCCTTTTCAAAAGGTGAATCCTAGTGGCCAGCTTGGTGCTGTGTTATTCTGATCCAAGGGACCAAGTTTGAGTTTTCCCACCATAAATTCTTTCATATAATAAATCACTTAATTTCTTTCATATAATAAATCAATTTCTTTGGTGCCAATACTACAAAGGGAACTTTCCGTTTACGTTTTTGTGGGATAATTATTACTATTGAATGATGAATGAGAAGAAGGCATGGTGTCCACGCCGGGTCAGTATTCTCCCCCCTTGTCTGTGTACCACTGAGAGCCCCCAGGAAGGAAAATAGGCACCTACACCACCATACTATTAAAACATATCTAAGAAGACAGTTTGAATTTTTTACTCTTTTTGTAAGAGATAATCAGCACTGACTCCAGCTCACCTCATATTCCAGATTATTACCATTGCCTATAGAAGTCTAAGCCTCTCAGGATGCCTGTTATACTAAGGCTTAGCCCCATATTATTAACTACTTTATACATCAATGACCATGACTACTAAATCACCTGACCCTCTCACTCCAAACCTTTTTTCTATGTCCTCTGAGATTTGAGATCTGGGATCAGTAAACTCTTTTAAATCTTCATTGTCTTCACTGAATGTTCTCTTTGCCTCTTTCCTATGACTGGAACCTGGCTGCCTGTGGAGAACACGCTCTCCCTGCAGTACTCTCAAGTAGATGTTCTGTTTCCTCTCAAAACCTATGTATTTTAGGACCAAGAGGTAAGTGTTCTCTCTCTGTCCTGCTGCCTCCAAGACGTTTCTCCTGTTTTCTCCTTGAAAAGCTAAAGCTTCTGCCATCAAGATATAATACTTGCTGCCCCTCCTTGGTACCAATATCTATAGATGTTCTTTCTAATTGATTCTCCCATTTATTATATAATTTGGTCTCTCTGTCCTTCACTTAGTCATGTTTTCATTCTTTGTAATTTGTCATCCACAAGGCTGAACCACTTTCTGGCCTCCCAGTTCCTCCACTTTTTCATTTCTAACAGCATTTTTCTTGCACTTCCATGATCAAACCCTATAATGTTGAAATCATCACCAACATGAACTTCAAACACACCCCTGGCTGTCAGCATCTCCCATCAAGTCCTTCCTCTGTCACCATTTTTTATGCTTCACTGAGATGAGTGTAACTCACTTTCTTACTATCCATTATGCCCATTCCAAATTTTGTCTTAATTTCTCCTCACCTAGATCATATTTTACATTGTTATAATCACTCCCTGGAAAAAGCCTGGTTCTTGTCTTTTTTCATACTTAACTGTCAAAACCATAATCCTGATTTAACCCAAATATCCTACATCTCTGTGCCTGAAGCTGAAAGTTGCTAGAATCATATCACAAATGGAATGTCTGGTTTTACTTTAAATTAATAATCACATATCTCTACTGGATACTCAACTGTATTCACCACCACCTTCCCTAGTATGTTAACTTCCCCCGTCACAGAAAAACCATTTATATGAGTTTGCTATTGCTTAATAACAAATTACTACAAACTTTCTGGCTTTAAACAATACCAATTTATTATCTCACAGTTCTGTAAGTCAGAAGTTTGAGTGAGATTGGTTGGGTTCTTTGCTAAGGGCTGAACGCAAGATGTTGGGCAGGCCAGGCTTTTAACTGGAGGCTCTAGGAAAGCATCCACTTGCAAGCTCATCCAGGTTGTTGATCAAATACAGTTCCCTGTGTTTGTAGAACTGAGATCCCGATTTTCTTGCTGGCTATCATCTGGGGGTCACTTTCAGCTCCTACACATTCCCTTATTCCTTAGACTATGGCTTCAAAGACTATATCTTCAAAGCCAGCAGCAATGTGTAATATAATCTCCCTCATGCTTCAAATCTCTGACTTCCTCTTTTGCTCACCAGCCAGAGAAAATTGCTATTAAAGGGCTCATGTGATTAGGTTAGGCCCACTCAGACAATTTCCATTTTACCATTTAGAATGATATTTCATCATATGTACATGTTTCAGCCTTAACTCCAAGGTGAAGTGGTTACACACAGGTGAGGGACATGGAGGTCATTCTTAGGATTCTGTCCACCACCCTATGCCACACCTTCTCCTCTCTCAAACTTCACCCACTCTAAAACTCCATGACTTCACCAAGAGAAGAAAAACTCTCAAGAGGGAATGTCTGCCATTATATAAGCTTGCCCACACTGGTACTCATCATATCTGACTCTTTCAGCAAAAATGTTTTTTGAAAAGCAACTCTATGACTCTCAAAGGAAAATTCCTTCAAACATTCTCAGGGGCTTCCTGTAGAGGCTTGCCCTCAGTCCTCTGCCACATCATCAATCGCATGGTTTCTGCTGGCTCATTTATTTCAGCTTGCACTCATGCTCCAGTGTCCCCTATTTATAAGCAATCTTTCAACAACCCCACCTTTTCCTCTAAATACTATCTAATTGCCCTCCTGTATTAGAACGCAAAACTTGGTGATTGAATTGTCTACACTTCAACATTCCTATGCACCACCTTGGGCAATCTTCATCCATGTCCATTTCCAGCCTCTCCTTTAAACTGTTCTTGTCAATTTATCAATGTGCTTTGTATTGCCAAATCCAGTGTACACTTCTGAGTGCTCATATTATTTAACCTGGATGCTCACACTCTCCTGCTTTTGCTAGCTTCCCTTTTTCTCTTTTTCTGCTTGTCCAAACCCTAAATGTCAAAGTGTCTTAAAGTCCCATTCTGGTCTCCTTTTATTTCTTTCTTCACTTTCTTCCCAGATAAGTATATCTAGCCACATGGCTTTTAAAATATAATTTATATGCAGGTGAATTATATGCAGGTGTCAAATTTACATTTTAACCCAAACTTCCTCAAAATCCTCAGTCCTATATTTCCACCAACTTCGTGTTTAGACAGTGGCAGTAGCTTCCTAACTGACCTTCCTAAATTCATTCTTGTTTCTCTCCAATCCATTACCTACACAACCATCAAAATAATTTTTCTAAATCAAATCAGATCATGTCATCCTCTGGTTTTACACTTTTCAATGGTTTCTCGTTACTTTTAGAATAAAATATAAAACCTTCAAGGTTTAGATCCACAAGAGAAAAGGCAAGAATAGACCCATTCTTCCGTCACTCAGAGAGAAATGCTGGGCCCAGGGGCTCTGCTGAAAATGCAGTGAGTCCATCCTCCAGCAAGCAACCTTCATTTCATTGTCCCCTCATTTTGCTCCCTTTTAATAGGTCAGACATTAGAGTGACCTTATTAAGGAAGGACATCAGACTTCTTGGGTACCAGAGAGATTGGATTTAAGAGTTCAAACAGGAATAGAAATTGTCTGTGAACTTCAGGTTGTAGTACATGAAGACTCAGAGAAAGACACTGGTGTCCTGTAAAGAAGACCCTCCGCTGACAGGAAGGACACGGGGCTGATCCTAGCTATCTTGTTCGAGTCCAGGCACTCCAGATTGAATACCCTAGGCCATTTTGGGCAACCCTGCTCTTTACATAACATCCATAACATAACATCCAGATACTCTCTTTCTCTTATCATTTCATTTTCTTCAGAGCATTTGCCAAAATCAATCATATATTGTATATTTCAAGAAATTAAAAAGCATTTATTGTATGTCTACAGTGTGTCAGGTATTATTCTATAAACTTGTCTACTTGTGAATTATGTATGTTCTTCACAAAAAGGTAAGCTCCATCATCAGGGAGATTGTCTGTCTTGAACTCAAGCAGTTTGCCTCCATAGGCCATGCCCTGTCTACTAAGCTTCATGTGTCATGTACAGACTGCAGCTTACACTAACCATCTAAATGCTCTTCTCCACATGGCAAATGGTATGGGGTATATCATAGGATCGTTTGAGGAATGCTGAAGAGCTTGACATACAGAGGGAATGACAAAAAATGTTCAGGTATGCTTCAAAGCATAGTTTACCTGCCAAGAACATCTTCATTCTTGATAGGTCTTATTAAAAAGATAAAAAAATAAAAGAAAGAAAAAAGAAGAAGAAGAAACTTTTACATTAAAAACATAAAATTAATTAAATTTTCAAATAGCAAATAGTAGGCTGAACACAAGAAATTTCAGGTCTATAAGAAATTGATGTGATTTGAAATTATAAGAATAAATCATGAGTGAATTTATTAATAGAATTTGGTGTTACGCAAAGAAAAATAATGTCTAGTAGACTTTTAAATGTCATAGCTCTGATTCAAATATAAAAACTATTCCTGATTAAGAGATTAAATTCCTATATGGGAATTAAAACATGGGAAACCAAAAAAATCTCATTGTAGCTCTCGGTGAAGCAAGATGGCGGACGAATAACACCGCCAGACAGAGTGTCTCTGCAGAAAAGACAGATTCTAGCAGAAATTAGAGGAAAGAAGCAAGAAGACGAGCATACAGCGGACAAGGGCTGGAAGGAGGGGTACCTGAGACCCCGGGAGACTCCACGGGAGGAGGCTGCGGAGGAGAACTGGAGGCTGAGACCACCGGAGCAGCCTGGAGACCAGCGGCGAGGGTAGGTGGATTTGCTGTTTCCCTTCCCCTGCATTTGGGACTGCTGGTGGGCTCCCCAGTGGGTGGAGAGACCTGCGGACTACAGCCCAGAGACTGCCGCCGCCAGCCAGCGGTGAGCCTGTAGCAGATTGGCACCAGGTTCCCAACTTCCTCCAGGCACCTCCGTGTGCACAGACCCAAGCCACTCGGCAGGCGCCATATTGACTCTTCCTCCCCTCCGCCGACCCTACCCGCGACTGCCCAGAGAGACAATACAGCCACCAGCCAGAGGCACCTCCAGGGAACGGGACCTTCCCTTTTAGGACCCTATAGCTGACTCAGGGGAACTCAGACTGTGAGCTCCCTACCTGCCGGCCCTCCCACGTGCTGCTGGCACGGTGTTCCCAGGAGAACGGTGCCAACTCAGAGGCTGAGAGACATAGACCCAGCTTGGGCTCCCTGTGGGTGAATTGGGACTGGAAATCCTCTCCCTGGTGGGGATACAGTTTGAACTCTGGGACCCAGAGGTCGGACCTACAGACCAGATCCCCTGCACCCAGGGCTAGCATTGCCCGGGGCACAGAAGGGTTATATGTGAACAGCCTACTGAGGTCTGTGTGCCTCCAGGGGCGGATCGGCGTCCTAGAGGGCAACCCTCCTCCCAGGAGGAGGCCGTGCGCCCAACCCAGGTGGCGTTCCTGTGCAGGGAACCTCCCTGCCGGCATCATAGTCCAGGGAGGCCTGGTGGCATGTGGTCTGGCCTGCTGGCAGAGGCCCAGGAGTAGCTGCGGAGTTGGGGAGGGTGGAAAGAAGCGAGGCCTGTTCCAGACTGCGGGTCTCAGACAGCCCCACCCCCACACCCAGACTTTCTGGCTGAGCAGGACCATTCCAGCCCCGCCCTGACAGCTTTCCCTGGAAGCAGAGAACAGAACTTTGACCCCTGCTGACTGCCTGAGGGCAGGCTTACCCAACACAGCTCCGCCCAGAACAAGAGCTGAAAACAGGACACAAAATCAACAGCATAGCCTGTTCCTCCAAGCAAACGCCACCTACTGACAGGGACGGCATCTTGCACAGCCTTTCCATGGCACCTACTGACTCAATATAGAGGGAGTGGTCCGATTTCACCCACAGACACCACCTAACGCCTCAGAAACTAAACAAGGTGTGTGAATACCCAAACAATAACTGATGGAAAGAAACAACAACTGATTGACATGGGAAGAAATCAGCGAAAGAACTCAGGAAATATGAAGAACCAAATGGAAAACACACTCCCAAAGAGGAGCACCAGCCCCCTAGAAACGGACACCAACCACAATCAGGCAACCAGTATGACAGAAGAGGAATTTCGTATGTGGATCATAAGAACACTCACCCAGCTGCAACAACAACTACTTAACCAACACAAAGAAACCACAAAAAGCATCCAGGATATGGGAAAAGAAATAGACACAATGAAGAAAAGTGTAACAGAACTCCTGGAAATGAAGAATCAATTCAAAGAACTACAAAATACAGTGGAAAGTCTCAAGAACAGGGTAGATCAAACAGAAGAAAGAATCTCAGAGCTTGAAGATAACACTCTCCAATTAAATAAATCAGTCACAGAAATAGAGCAGAGAAACAAGAGAAAAGAGCAAAGCCTACAAGAGCTGTGGGATTATGTGAAAAAACCTAATGTGAGGGTCATAGGCTTACCAGAAGGGGAAGAAGACAACACTCAAGGGTTGGACATGCTGTTTGAAGATATAATAGAGGAAAATTTCCCAGGCCTTGCTCAAAATCTTGATATACAAGTTCAAGAAGCTCAGAGGACCCCTGGGAGATTCAATGCAAACAGGAAGACGTCACGACACGCAGTCATCAGACTGACCAAAGTATCAACTAAAGAGGCCCTTCTAAGAGCTGTAAGACAAAAGAAGCAAGTAGCATACACGGGAAAGCTAATTCGAATAACATCAGACTTCTCTAATGAGACTTTACAAGCAAGGAGAGACTGGGGCCCCATTCTCACTCTTTTGAAACAAAACAATGCCCAGCCTAGAATATGATTCCCTGCAAAACTAAGCTTCGTATATGAAGGAGAAATAAAAACATTCTCAGACAAGCAAAGGCTCAGAGAATTCACCAAGACAAGACCAGCCCTACAAGAAGTACTTAAAACAGCGTTATGCACGGAACATCATAATAATAACCCACGAATATAAAAACAACCAAAACCCAAAGATATTAAAGGCCAGATATTACACTGCCTCAAGACAGAAATCATAGCAACAACATCCAACAGAATGATCAGTAATCCACCTTGCCTATCAGTTCTCTCAATAAATGTGAATGGCTTAAACTCTCCACTCAAGAGACATAGGCTGGCTGAATGGATAAGAAAATACAGGCCAAGTATATGCTGTCTTCAGGAAACACATCTAAACTGCAAGGATGCATATAGACTAAAAATAAAAGGGTGGAGATCAATACTCCAAGCAAATAGAAGCCAAAAGAAGGCTGGTGTGGCAGTTCTAATTTCAGACGATTTAGTTTTTAAACCAACAAAAGTAGCGAAAGACAAAGAGGGTCATTATATAATGGTGAAGGGCACAGTCCAACAAGAAGAGATAACAATTTTAAATATATATGCACCCAACTTAGGTGCACCCAGATTCATAAAGCAAACCTTACTGGAGCTAAGCAAATGGATTAATAGCAACTCCATAATCGCCGGAGATTTCAACACCCCACTGATGGCACGAGACAGATCCTCCAAACAGAAAATTAATAAAGAAATAATGGACTTAAACAAAACTCTAAAACAATTGGGTCTGACTGACATCTACAGAACATTCTACCCAAAATCCACTGAATATACGTTCTTCTCATCAGCTCACGGGACATTCTCTAAGATTGACCATATCCTAGGACACAAAGTAAATCTCAAGAAATTTAAAAAAATAGAAATCATACCATGTACTTTCTCAGATCACAGTGGAATAAAACTAGAAATCAACCCTAACAGAAACTCACGTTTCTACACAAAAACGTGGAAATTAAACAACCTCCTACTAAATGATTACTTCATAAATGAAGAAATCAAGACGGAAATAAAAAACTTCTATGAAGAAAACGACAATGGAGAGACAAGTTATCAACTCCTCTGGGACACAGCTAAAGCAGTTCTGAGAGCAAAGTTTATCTCCATAAATGCCTATAACCAAAAGACAAGAAGATCACAAATAGACAATCTAATGAAATGACTCAAAGAGCTGGAAAAAGAAGAACAGACCAACCCCAAACCCAGCAGAAGAAGTGAAATCAACAAGATCAAATCAGAACTAAACGAAATTGAAAATAGGGAAGCTATTCAGGAGATTAATAAAACAAAAAGTTGGTTCTTTGAAAAAATAAACAGAATTGACACACCATTGGATAAGCTAATGAAAAGCAGAAAAGAGAAATCTCTAATAAGCTCCATCAGGAACAAAAAAGGAGATATCACAACTGATCCCAAAGAGATACAAGATATAATTTATGAATACTACAAAAATCTTTATGCACACACTGGAAAATGTGGAGGAAATGGACAAATTTCTAGAAACACACAGCCTCCCTAGGCTCAACCAGGAAGAAATAGATTCCCTGAACAGACCAATCTCAACAGCTGAAATAGAAACAGCAATTAAAAATCTCCCTAAAAAAAAGTCCTGGTCCAGATGGCTTCACACCTGAATTTTACCATACTTACAAAGAAGAACTAGTACCTATCTTGCAGAAACTATTCCACAACATTGAGAAGAACGGAAACCTCCCCGACACCTTTTATGAAGCAAATATTACTCTGATACCAAAACCAGGAAAGGATGCAACAAAAAAAGAAAACTACAGACCAATATCCCTAATGAATATAGATGCAAAAATTTTCAACAAAATCTTAGCTAACCGAATCCAGACACTTATCAAAAAAATAATCCACCATGACCAAGTGGGCTTCATCCCAGGGATGCAGGGATGGTTCAACATACGTACATCTATAAATGCAATTCACCACATAAACAGAAGCAAAAACAAAGACCACATGATTCTTTCAGTAGATGCAGAAAAAGCTTTTGACAAAATTCTACACCCTTTCATGATACGAACACTTAAGAAAATAGGCATAGAAGGGACATACCTAAAAATGATACAAGCCATATATGACAGACCCATAGCCAACATCATACTGAATGGGGAAAAATTGAAATCATTCCCACTTAGAACTGGAACCAGACAAGGCTGCCCACTATCTCCACTTCTGTTCAACATAGTGCTGGAAGTCTTGGCTACAGCAATCAGACAGGAAAATGGAATCAAAGGTATCCAAATAGGGGCAGAAGAGATCAAACTTTCACTGTTTGCTGATGATATGATATTGTATCTAGAAAACCCCAAAGATTCAACCAAGAAACTCCTGGAACTGATCAATGAATTTAGTAAAGTCTCAGGATACAAAATCAATACACAGAAATCAGAGGCATTCATATACGCCAACAACAATCTAATCGAGAACCAAATCAAAGACTCAATTACCTTCACAATAGCAACAAAGAAATTAAAGTACCTAGGAATATACTTAACCAAGGAGGTAAAACCTCTACAAGGAGAACTATGAAACACTGAGGAAGGAAATAGCAGAGGATGTAAACAGATGGAAATCCATACCATGCTCGTGGATTGGCAGACTCAATATCATCAAAATGTCTATACTACCCAAACTGATCTACAGATTCAATGCAATACCTATTAAAATCCCATCAGCATTCTTCACAGATATAGAAAAAATAATTTTACGCTTCGTATGGAACCAAAGAAAACCCCGAATATCAAGAGCAATTCTAGGCAACAAAAACAAAATGGGAGGCATTAATATGCCAGATATCAAACTATACTACAAAGCTGTAGTAATTAAATCAATATGGTATTGGCACAAAAATAGGAATATTGACCAGTGGAACAGATGTGAGAATCCTGATATAAAACCATCCTCATATAGCCATCTAATCTTTGACAAAGCAGACAAAAACATACGCTGGGGAAAAGAATCCCTTTTCAATAAATGGTGCTGGGAAAACTGGATAGCCACCTGTAGAAGGCTAAAACAGGACCCACACCTTTCACCTCTCACAAAAACCAACTCACGCTGGATAACAGACTTAAACCTAAGGTATGAAACTATTAGAACTCTAGAGGAAAAAGTTGGAAACACTCTCCTAGACATCGGCCTGGGCAAAGAGTTTATGAAGAAGTCCCCAAAGGCAATCACAGTAGCAACAAAAATAAATAAATGGGACATGATCAAACTACAAAGCTTCTGCACAGCCAAAGAAATAGTCATGAAAGTAAACAGACAACCTACAGAATGGGAGAAAATTTTTGCATCCTATGCATCCGATAAGGGACTGATAACTAGAATATACTTAGAACTCACGAAAATCAGGAAGAAAAAATCAAATAACCCCATTAAAAAGTGGGCAAAGGACTTGAACAGAAACTTTTCTAAAGAAGACAGAAGAATGGCCAACAAATATATGAAAAAATGCTCAACATCTCTAATCATCAGGGAAATGCAAATCAAAACCACAATGAGATATCACTTAACCCCAGTGAGAATGGCCTTTATCAAAAAGTCTCCAAACAATAAATGCTGGCGTGGTTGCGGAGAGAGAGGAACACTCCTACACTGCTGGTGGGACTGCAAACTAGTTCAACCTCTGTGGAAAGCAATATGGAGATACCTTAAAGCGATACAAGTGAATCTACCATTTGATCCAGCAAACCCATTGCTGGGCATCTACCCAAATGATCCAATGACACTCTACAAAAAAGACACCTGCACTCGAATGTTTATAGCAGCACAATTCATAATTGCAAGGCTGTGGAAACAGCCCAAGTGCCCATCAATCCAAGAATGGATTAATAAAATGTGGTATATGTATACCATGGAGTACTATTCAGCTCTAAGAAACAACGGTGATATAGCACATCTTATATTTTCCTGGTTAGAGCTGGAACCCATACTACTAAGTGAAGTATCGCAAGAATAGAAAAACAAGCACCAGATATATTCTCCAGCAAACTGGTATTAACTGAGTAGCACCTAAGTGGACACATAGGTACTACAGTAATAGAGTATTGGGCAGGTGGGAGGGGGGAGGGGGGCGGGTATATACATACATAAGGAGTGAGATGTGCACCATCTGGGGGATGGTATGCTGGAGACTCAGACTTTTGGGGGGAGGGGGGAAATGGGCATTTATTGAAACCTTAAAATCTGTACCCCATAATATGCTGAAATAAAAAAAAATCTCATTGTAGATATTATATGAAGAATGATACAATTTGAATAATTTTTAAGTAAACTTAAAGATTAAAAATAAATTTTAATTTTCTTGTTTTAAAATTACTTTTAAAATGACTTTTATAAATTATGCATTTAAAACAGATAAAAGTAAAAATTTTAAAATCAACCCAAATTTTCAGTCAACCAAAATCTAACTCTTTGAAGTTATCAGTTAATAAATTTGAATCATCACTCAAGATGATGAATATTTATATTTAGAAAGATAGATAAATAGATGATTTCATAACAATACTATGTTATTTTTAAGATAAAAAATATTAATTTTAATTTTGATTTCGTTTAACAGAATTTAAAAATGGAAGTGGAACTGATAGAATGTCTGAGCTCGAGATACAAATTTATTAACACTCGTGATATAACTTCCCAAATCATCTGTCTAAGATTAAGAAAAATGTAATTAAAAACATTAAGATTGTGAAGTAAAATTTTAAACTACATTTCAATTTTTTTCTCTTATAGAATGAGTTCTGATGAAAGAGGAGAAATAAGCACTCGAAGGTGTTCCCACATTTCCTCTCCTGATCCAACTTGCTAAAGAGCTAGGAGCTGCCTATTTTAAATTATACAGTCTTTTTAAAAAAGAAGATAAAGTTAATATTTATTGTGATATTTTAGTACAGTTGATTTGGTTCATATTTGTTTATAACAGATTTATTGAGACACAATTCATACACCATAAAGCTTACTCATGTTAAGTCCACAATTCACAAAGCTTTGCACACATCACCACTGTCTTGTTCCAGAATATTTTCATCACCTCAAAAGAAACCCTATTTCCACTAGCGTCATGTCACATTCAACCTTCCTCCAGCCCCTGACATACCCTAATCTACTTTCTGTCTCAATGGATTTGCCTATTCTCGATATTTCATACAAATATAATTATGCAATATGTGCCCTTTTGTGTCTGACTTCTTTCATTTAGCATAATGTTTTCCAGGTTCATCTACGTTAGAGTATGTTCAGCATTACTTTTTATGGCCAAATAATATTCTACTGTATGGATATATCACATTTTGTTGATCCATTCATCAGTTGATGGACATTTATGTTGTTTCCACTTTTTGGCTGTTAGGAATAATGCTGTTATCAACATTCAGGTTTTCTGTAAAATATGTTTTCATTTATCATATATACTAATACCTAGGTATGGAAATATTAGGTCATATGGTAAACTCTCAGTTTAACATTTTGAGGAAATGCCAGACTGTTTTCCAAAGTGCTGCACCATTTTACAGTGCCACCAGCAATATACACGGGTTTTTCACATTCTCTACATCCTCACTAACACTGGTTATTATCTGTTTTTCTTTTTTTTTTATTTTTCTAAATTTATTTTTGATTATTATGGATGCATAATAGTTGTATATCTTTACAGGGTACATGTGATGTTTTGATACAGACATACAATTTGAATTAATCAAATCAGGACAATTGGGCTATCCATTACCTCAGGTATTTAACATTTCTTTATGTTAGGAAAATCCCAATTTCACTCTTTTAGTTACTTTAAGGTATGCTTTAACTTGTTTATAGTCACTTTTTTGTGCTATCAAATATTGTTCAGTCGATCTAATCATCTAACCGTATTTTTGCACCTATTAGCCATCCCCCCTCCCTGCTACTCCACCCCCACCTCAACTATGCAGTCTTGATGACTTCTATATAGGAAAATATTTTGGAGACATAGTAAGTGGGAATTCCTGTTTCACAAATTGAAGTCATTTATCACATTGGCTAACCAGCTATTTTCCAGAGTATTAATTCCTTCTGAATGTTGTCAACTGAATTGTTATATCTACCTTATCCAACTTAATATGAATTTTCTTTGATTTCTACATTTTAACTTTGTTTTTATTTTAGTGGATTCAAAACTTGCTGTCAGTTCTTTTGCCATTGTTTTCCAGTTCTGAACTTTAATAAAATTCATGTCTTGTGAAAAGATTGCACTAAGTGGTTTGTTTTGCTTGCTTGATTTTGTTTTGTTTTTCTCCAGAAGATTCATATCTGCTGCATTTCCCCCATGAATGAGAATGTCTTTCTTTTTTCTTTATAGGTGAATGACAACGTGGCTGAGTACATATTTTGACTCATGCTTTCTTTACCTTGCCGCTTTGTAGTTTTCACTATCTTTGAGTGTTGATAGATACCTTACATCTTTTAACTCAACATCTCCAATCAAGCATCATTAGTTGGTTTGATTTTTAACTCAAGTACTTTCTTTCCTTTTTTTCAGGAAGGACTTGTAAGTTGTATATTCTCTATCTTTTGGTTGTTGCTGTTTTTTATTTATAAAATGTCTTCCTGTCACCCTAATATTTGTTTGACAATTTGGTTGTGCATAGTAATCTTTAAACACTCCCATTTGCTATGGTTTAACTGTTCCCTCCAAAACATACATTGAAATTTAATTGCTATTGTGATAGTTTTAAGAGGTGGGACCATTAAGAGGTGATTAGATCACGAGGGTTCTGCCCTCATGAATGGATTAATGTCCTTATGGAGGGAGTGGAGTGTTATGAAAGAAAGTGCAGCCCTCTTTTCCTGGCTTGCTCTCATGCTCTCTTGCCCTCCTGCCTTCCACCATGAGATGACAGAGCAAGGAGGCCCTTGCCAGACATGGGCCTCTCGACCTTGGACTTCCCAGCCTTCAGAACTGTAAGAAATATTTCTTTACTTTATAAATTACCCAGCTTGTGGTATTCTGTTACAACGACACAAATGGACTAAAACACCATTGAATGTTGCTAACATTTGTTCTCTTGTCTTCTGATGTCTTTTGACATTACATTTAACAGAAGTCTGAGGCCAGTCTGGCATTTCACCCCTTACTATTTATGTACACATATACATGCACATGTACAAGCGTGCACATGCACACACACAAATTCCTTTCTAACTAAAGAATTCTTTCTTTACCTCCAAAGTTTAAAATTTCATCTGAATTTTTTGTAGTGTAGATTGCTGTAAAAATTTTCCTAGAGTATAATGAATCCTTTAGACCTGTAATTCAATTTTCCTTATTTTGCTTTGTTATTTAAAGCCTTTTTCTGTTGCCTTTGTTGACTTAACTATTTTAGGGACACTAATTTTTTTCTATATCATTTTTTACTTGTTGTCTGTATATATTATCTCCTCCTAATCACTCTAATCTCAATATCTTTTCCTTTGTATAGTCATCATAATTATACCTTTTCCCAAGTAATTTCATATTTTTTATTGCATTTATCATGTCTCTTGTTGTATAGAGCTTTGTCTAACTTATTTATTAATTCTTTGGTGGTGGCTTTTGCTTCTTAAGATGTTGCCTTGGTTCTGTTATTTAGCTACCATATAATTTGTTGTTTTATTATATTTTTCTTAAATTTTTTCTTGTTCCTATTTTATAAAATTCATGTTCTTATTATCATCTCCTAAAGAAAAGAAAATTAAATCCTTATGGAGAATTTTCTTCTCATCTTAGATTGTTTCCTTCTAGGACACATTTTGTTTTGCTTATTCCTTCCTATTATTTTTCCTGTATAGACTGTTTTTATAGTTGTCATGACATCTATTTCTAGTGTTTTTTGCATGCTTTATGTAACTCTGTTAGATGTGCTAAATGCTCATATAGAATGTGATTAAATCCTCTCATTTCTACTTCTGTTCTGTCTGGGACATTTAAATTTTTTCCTCTGAACTTCAATTTAAAGACTAGTACTAAGTCTGCTTATTCCTTCTCAGTTCAAATTTCTCTAACTTGGGTTGGGATATACAGTATCAAGGAATATTTTTAGGAATTTTAAAGTTATCTTTTTCTCTTAATACTGATACATCCATTTCAGTCTTCTGTTTTCCATCATAACTAATATATTTATTTGTCTCATTCTCAATATATGAATTAACAAATGGTACATGATCTATTTATTAAATAAGTATATATAAAATGGTACATGGCCTTTGGGTGAGATATTAACAGAAATATAAAAATCAATGAATAGGCAGAAATACATTTATGTTATGTCATTTGATATTTCTTGATTTGCAATGAAATATTCTTACTTAAAGGAGCTAATGTTGAGCTTCTCCAGAAAAAAATTTACCCTTGTGTGTAAAAATCTAAGAATTTCTTACAGTTCTTACTTACGCTCTTTACTGTGATGTATACTACATAATGATAATTCCATGAAATAGAAAAATTAACTATGAATATTCATTAGTGTATGAATTATTTTGATGAACATTGTGAGTAGAGAGCACTAACACCATGTGAGCAGAAGTTCTAGCACACAGGTACCTTACTTATTTGATTTTATAATAATTTAAACTTCTCATAAAATTACTTAATTCTCTGTTATTTCAAAATTGCCTTAATTGATATTTGGATTTCAAGTGTCATCACTGGGATTATTTTTATATTACTGCTTTGTCTTTGCTTTATTGTTTTCTCAAAACTAGTCCACTGAGATCTCTTGGTACAAGGCATTTTCTTCTTAGCCATACTTTATTGAAATGTTAACCAGTACTAGAGTTTTGCTTTCCTAGATTTTTGAAACTGAAGAGTAATCCTGGCTTTACATGATACTTTAATAATGTTGCCAATCCCCTGGTAAGTTGTTCACATCAGCTATTTAGCCCCAATACCTAAAGCTTGGGAATCACAATGATTCTTTTCACTTTCTGCTTCTGCAATTCCAAGAGTTATGAATATTAAGTTGTACTTGCCCCAAAGCAAAAGTATATTCACCAAGATTATTTGCTGAGATCAGGAGTCTCTGAGCCTCATTTTAAAACAATAGCATTAATAAGAAAGCACCACAAAATATATGACATTTGAAAAATAAAAGAAATAGGAATTGAGATTTTTTTTTTAATAAAGTTAAAAAAAACCCCATTGGTTGAAAGTCATCCTGACTAATGCCACAGATCACTCTACATGAAGCTGGAATTAAATTCTACTTTTTAAGAAACAATTTATAGGAGTAAAAGGACCCTTGGATTTCCATATGGTAAGTTATATTTATATTTTTTCAATCATATAATAACATTATTTTTGAAGTAAACATCAACTTAACCATAAAAGTTACTTAGTCCTGTTGAAAGTCCTAGCTATTTATAGTGACATATTAAAATGTTGTAAAATTTCTTTAAAAAATTAAGAAAAATCAGTTTCAATTCTAGCTAGAGTTTCTTGATCAGATCCTTGTTTCCTGAGAAAATATACAAGATGCATCATCTAGGAGGCTAAGGGACTGGTTCATTGTAATTAGGGAATTGAATTTTGCTTGGCTTCTCTGAGCTAGCATGCATTTTGCCTTCAACTTATAAAGAGAAAACTGGCTGATATTTTGTAAATTTTTGTCTAGTTTTGAAAGAAATCAGACTATTGATTTGGAAGGTTCCCCAGACATAGCTGCTAAAAGATCTCTAAATATAAATTCCAAAGCTTGTACACTGTGCTGGACACTGCAATTGCAGCTGCAGTGTATACCATGATCAAACCTTCCAAGGAAAGTCAGGATCATGTGTTCTCAGGAACTCTTGACTCTGTAAACCCTTCCCTAAAAAGAAACTAGAATCTTAAAAAGTCTTATTTAACAGGAGTATCTCCCTCAGCCATTGCATGTTTTTAGTTTCTCACACTCAGCAGAAAGAAATCTTTGGAGGTACTGTGCTACTCTTAAGCCTCTTCTCAGATAGAATCTAAAAGAAGTTCAAAGAACCTATAAATTAGGAAAATCAAAAAGGGAATGGGATAAAACAAAACAAAAACAAAGCAACCAACCCTTAAACCCAGCTATCTAAACCCTTTGTCTCCAGGTGGACAACAACAACATAGGCAAAGAGAAAGTTCAGATCTTACTTAAAAGAAATAAGCAACAGGGACATTAAAGTAAGGCAATTAAAACATAAATTAGATCCAATAATTTTATTTCACAGTTTTAAAAGTTTAATAGATATGCATTGCCCACTGAATTGAATCCAAGTCCTGAGGGTGATGTTTAAGGACCTCTAAAATTTGGCAACAACTTATTTTTCCAGCCTCATTATAATAAAGTGCCTCTTAAAATGTTCCATCTAAATACCTCTATTGCCAGCAAGAGTCATGATATATCCCAAGAATCTGGGATATCTAATATAACCAGTTATATTTTTATCATGAAAATTTTGTACGTTTGTTTTAATAGAAAAAAAACATAAAGCCATGTTCCAGGAAATGTGCCATGCAAACTCTGTAGCTCAACTTATTTTTATCATGCACTGTCCTATGTACCTGAGATTATTAGCATTCCAGTATGAGATGCTGCCGGGAAAGAGCTAAAGCTTGGGTTCTAGTTCTGGTCTGCCATTAACTACTTATGTGATACTGGCTGGGCCTCTTGTTTCTTTTTTGGCACTAGTTGCCCATCTGAAAAATGAAGACAGATTAGAAAAGTGGACTTGATTTTTTTTTTTTCTTTTTAGCTTCTGACACTGATACAAACAATAGATAAATGTGGAACTCTTCCTGCAAAAGAGGCCAGAGTGGTCATGCAGGTGGTTCTGGGCTACGCAGTTTCAAATCACAGGGCTAGATTGTATGAAATCCTGTAGACCTTCCCTTTTGATTACATCTTTACAGTATTCTTTCTCACTGCTTTCATTCATCTTCCTTGAATTACATGCACTCTCCCTGAAACCACGACGGCTTCCCTGTGTCTCCACGCTTGCTGACTATCTCGCCTCTGGGGTGAGTTTGTTCTGCACACAGTGCTCTCCCATCTGCTGTTATAATTCTGTCCACATCTAAACAGCTGCTTAAATATCACTATTTCTTGGAAGACTTCGGTTTCTTTAGTCGGAAGAAATCTCCCTCTCCAACCTCATGAAGGACTTTGTGCTTCTTCTATTTCACTGTTCTGACTAATTATTTGTGTATGTGTTTTGTGACCTGCTAGATTGTAAACTCCTATAGCAAGAGAATTATATTTTACTTATTTGTAGCAATAAATAACAAAATGTTCCTCCTTATCTCCAAATTGTTGGATCTAACAGAAATTGATGCTGAAGACTAGATGACAGTAATTTAGAGTGGATATAACTCCTTTAGTGTATGGCAGGATCTGGAATGAATCAAGCCTTCCACAAATCAAAGCTCACCTTGATGAGACTTGTTGTAGGGCCATCTCTGGGCCAGATGGGCCTTTGAGCCAAGAAGAAAGCAGGTCCCCTCTGGGTAGATGTACCTTATAAATTGAGGGACTCAAGACCAGTGTTTGGTCCTGGAACCTTGGTAAAGCAGTGATGGGTAAAATAATATCCTATTAGAAAGAAGGTGAGCAAGACATGTACTTACTCCCATGAGTACTCAGCTAAGTAACTGTTAGTTATCTTTGCACTTGGTGACCCAAAGACTTTGGTCTGTTGATGACCCCATTTGACAGAAAAGCCAAATGTCATCTTGGACATTTTTTGTTGATGGTAAGAATAAGGACCCCTCATACTGCCTCATTTAATAAGCTTTTCTCCAATGAATTAATAAGTTCAGGTGAATTATCTATCTACTCATTCTTGCTATGTATAAATTATAACATAACTGAACTCTGATTTTTTCCAGGATTGAGTAGGCAACTCTAAACTTAAACCGAATCTTTTACTTTATAATTTTAAGTTTTCTCAGGGTATATTTCTGGTCTACATTTATAGTCCCACTTTCTGTGCTAGAACCTTCATCTTTGATATTGCCCTTCTTTTCTCCCCTACTTTATTCCTTGTATTAAGTTCTGTAAAATCTCATCACCTAGAACAGAGTAACTCAACCTGAGGTTTAAAACTACCTGTGTTAGAATTAGTTAGGTCATTGTTTTTAAAAATATCAACCAATTAAATGCCCATGGCTCTGTGTAATAGTTAGGGTTCTTCAGAGAATCAGACCCAATAGGATATATACAGAATATAATATATAGATATACAAGAAAGGGTTTATTATGGGAATTGACTCACATGATTATGTAGGCCAAGAAGTCCCATGGTATGCTGTCTGCAAGCTGAAGAATCATGGAGGCTAGTGGTATAATTCATTCTGAGTCCAAAAGCCTGAGAACCTGGAGTTCTAATGTCTGAGGAGGACAGGAAAAGATCCATGTCCCAGCTCCTGAATAGTGAGAGAATTCATCTTCCCTTTGCCTTTTTGTTTTAGCCAGGCTCTCAATGGAATGAATGATGCCCACTCACACTGGTGAGATCTTTCTTACTCAGTCTACAGATTTAAATGCTAATCTCTTCAAGAATTATCCATATAGGCATACCCAGAAATAATGCTTTATCTGCTATCTGGGTATTCATTAAACCAGTGAAGTTGACACCCAAAATTAACCTTCACACTCTGCTATCTCAGTACACTGAATCAGAATCTCTGGGTTGATGGACCAGAAATCCGATGGTTGCTGCTTACTCTTTTGTTCTCATATCCTCATCTCCCCTTCTTCTCCCATCCCTCTTCATATCCTAGGTTCCAATATTGGCAGCCTTAGTTTCCTACTTAGAATGTCTACCAACTCTTCTCTTTGTCATATTCTTGATATACTTATGCTCATCTTTCACACCCAGCTAAAATATTGTTAAGAAATGCTTATAAACCTGCTCCTCACATTTCCACAGAAAGGAAAGGAATTCCTCTTCACCTACCAAGAGGAGGCAGTATTAAAAATATTTTTAACCCCTCATTGGTAAAGAAGATGTAAAGAAGATGAAGTGATACTTAGCCAGGAACAAGCCTGTCCTAGCCCTTTTGGAATTGTTTGGTTTGGTTTAGTTTAGTTTTGGATCTACCTGTCAAGCCTATGCATGGCTTCACCTACTCTTTATAGATTCATGAAGAAATTACATCTAGGTTAGAACCAAGGGCCTGCCTTCAAGAGGCTAATCTAGAAACCTATCTTTCTGTATCCCAGTTATCTGAGCTCCATGAGGGCTAAGGCCCTTTATGTTGCAGGCTGGATTTGGTATCCACTTTGCAGATCCTACTTACCTACTGAGTGGAAAGGCCAAGGTCAAATATTGAGGAAAAGGGGCAGAAAGGTTAATTCTGGTCACAGGTCTAATCCATGATCTATAATCCTTCTTTAGCAAATAGGTCATCTACCTATATGATCTCTCTTTGACTTTCCACTCATGGGTATGTTACTTATAATAGAAAGCATTTAATACACATGTACTGGATGAATAAATGAATGAATGGGTTGGTCAGTTCCAATAGTTTAGGGCAGCCTGATAGAAAACACTTAGAGGCAGCTTTTCTGATTTTCTAAACTAATCTTTCTCAAAGTCATAAGCTATCCATTAATCATACTAACCTGACAGACTTAAATAAAGAAACCATTTTTTAATGTACCCTGTTACCTTTTCTCTTAGCATGGACCCTGTAAGCAGTATCTTCTATAATCAAAGGACCTTGGCTATGTGATAATCTTCTTTTAATAGCTGCTGGATTTTCTGATTTCTCTAAATGCTAAGCTATGTTATATAGTAGTAACTTTACTATATCTCCAAATAAATCAATGACATATCACAAGACAATTACTTTCAGTAAGATCTTGGAATTGCAAAATATAAGCAAAGAAAAGCACACTAAAAACTTCATACTATCAAAAGTAAAGCAAAAAAAGAGCCTGTTTTATAATTATATATATTTATATAACTTATTTATCCTTGATAATAGAGATTTTAAAGCAGAACTATTATTCAGCTTTGCTATATTCCCTTTTATAAATGATAAACACTCAATAACATTTTATGATCTTTGCTATGAACATGCTTGTGGACTTTTAGATAGATCTTAGATTATCAGAATTCAAATTTGAAGTTGAGCTTTAAAGAATGACACCACTGGAGCATATTCTCTGACCCAATCCAGATAACATTCCAACATCATGAATCACCTTGGCAGTGTTTTGACTGTTGCCTTTCTCAATTGCATTCCCAGCAGAAAGTGCTTTTATTTGACCACTTCGATCTTTTCAACTTTCACTTACTAACAATAGCTGATTGCTGTTGTCAAAAATCATGTCATAATAACTATGCACTAAACTCTTAACCTGGCTGATAGCTGAATACGAAGAGCTGTTGAAATTGAAACAATCCTGCTGTGGAATGTAAGTATTTAAAAAATTAGTTTAAAATAGATGGAAAACATCTCCTTGTTAGTGCTCCGTTCTTTTTCAGAAAGTTATAGTTCCTGTTACATTTCTAGCTGAGGCATTATCTTGTGAGTGGATTGGTTACAAAAGTGGTCATCCACATTTCCAATAACACTTAATTGCTGGTGGACAATTTGAGACTTCACAAAGTTCTTTATAAAATGAAACAAAAAGGTTTTATGTACTTTTGAAGATGCATAGAAAGTAATTTCTATGCTTAGCAACAAAATTAATTATTCTGATAGGAACTACATTTTACTTAGTATCTACCTTTTTGGGCACCATCCTGGGCATACCATCTAATTTAATTCTTATAACAATGCTGCCAAATAGGAATTATTCTTATAAATTTACAAATGCGGCCGGGCGTGGTGGCTCACGCCTGTAATCCTAGCACTTTGGGAGGCCGAGGCGGGCGGATTGCTCAAGGTCAGGAGTTCGAAACCAGCCTGAGCGAGACCCCGTCTCTACCAAAAATAGAAAGAAATTAATTGACCAACTAAAAATATATATACAAAAAAAATTAGCTGGGCATGGTGGCGCATGCCTGTAGTCCCAGCTACTCGGGAGGCTGAGGCAGTAGGATCGCTGAGCCCCGGAGAATGAGGTTGCTGTGAGCCAGGCTGACGCCACGGCACTCACTCTAGCCTGGGCAACAAAGTGAGACTCTGTCTCAAAAAAAAAAAAAAAAAAATGTACAAATGCGAAAACAATCACACAAAGAAAATTCTTTTTTCATTTCACACAGTCAATAAATGGAAAGATTACAGATTAAATGCTGTGTTTGAACTACTGCCCTTTTCCTGAAGAGTTTCCATAGTTTGTTTTTTTTTCTAAATATTTCTGTCAATCAGAATTAAATCACTCTTTCCTGTTTTGAGATACAATAAAAATTCCAGCATTTGGAACCAAAAAAAAAAAAAAAAAACCCTGAAGGGCTACTATTAATACATAAATGATCAAAAAGAATACATTAGGAAAAACTGTTTTAGTTACCTCTAGATTTAGTGAACTTGGACTCAAATACCTTATCCCACTGCTAGACACTTTCAAGTTGTATCACAATTTTCAGTTGGGAAAACATAGCTTCCAAACCTAACATACTCAGTGAATTTGTTGAGTTGAATAGAAGTGCACCCATTTCCAGCAGGTAATTCTGCTTGGTAATCTTGGTCCCAAAGCTATACTTTTTCTTACAAAAATTAGAACCTCTGGAGAGTAGAAAGAACAATATTCTAATTCCTGAGAAATGGGAGGCACCAAGCAAGAACCCTGGCTCAAACAACTGGTGCATAATCAGGTAAAAGTCTTAATACATGTGGGGATAAGGTAAGCATCCACTTACAGGAACTGGAGCCCAAAGGCAGATTGGAATAGCACAGGGCTGAGCTGCTGAGTTATAGGATCAGGCTAATTAATTAATTCTTGATTTGTGACAAGATTGGCTCCAGAGTTTTTGAACGAACCAATAGGAGGAGTTGAATAATCTTTATAACTGAGAGTTAGAAGGATTAGACTGGCAAGCAGACAGTTGAGTAGAAAAGCACAGAAACATGTTTGTGTCTTCTGATTTTTCATACCGTGGGAAATAGGTCATTTGAGACTGCAGGTTTAGAATCAGTAGCCCCCCTTCACTTTCTTCTCTCTTTCTTAAGCTTTTTAACTTTACACATAATTATGTTGTTAATATTTAAGAAGTAGGTCAAATGTAGTTCTTTCGATAAGTCTTTGTTTTTATACTTTTTTTGTCTTTGAAGTATAATGAAAAGAACAAGGAAAGCTGTTTAAGGATGGATGTATTTTTATATGTGTGTGTGCTGGTTCATCAATCAGAAGTGGAATGGATTTTTAAAATTAGCTTTTAAAAAAAACCTCCTTTTTTATTTTCATAAATTAAGATTATAAGGTGTCCTGAAATTCCCCTTCTTTATCCTACTCATCATTATATCATCATATATAGCTGTGGTTAGCAATTTTAGTTGCACATTAGAACCTCTTTAAGAGATTTAAAAAATCCCAATACCCAGGCCACACTCCAGAACAATTATAACAGAATCATTGGATCACTGCCGGTGGGACCCAGGCAATGGTAGTTTTCAAAACTCTCCAGGTGATTCCAAAGTAAAGCCAACACCACAAATGATGCTTTACAACAATCATCGTTTTCTATCAGCGAAAGCACATATTTTTATTTGATGTTTAATTGTTCAAGGCATCAAGGTAAATGGCACGCAAGAAAACTGTCTTAAAATGAATACCTGCTTTGTAGCTCCTCACAATCTAGAATTTTAGCATTAATTTCTTCTTTTACTCAATAATACACATATTCAATAAATATTGACCATTCAGGGGTGGGGAACCTGTGGCTTTCTGATTTCAAGATCGTTCTTTCTTAAGCACCAAAGGAGGTGAGAAAAGCTTCATCTTTCTCTGCTACACCCCTTTTGATAAAAGGATTTGTTATATAAAACTTGGATTCAGTTAAAAGTCTGCACTCAAGGATCCAGAAGGCCACATGTGGCCCCAAGGCTGAAGGTGAGTCTGACCTCATCGAACTTCAGTCTATCAGAATAGGAAGAAAAAAAAAAAAGCATGGAAAAGACCATAGAGTGTCATCAGATGATTTGCAACATCTGTGAACCAAAATGCATATTTAAAATTTCCTAAGCTAACTTCCTGATGTTGGCTGAGACTACCTTCCATCACCAACAACCAAAAGATCCCCTTCTTCCTAATAGATTAAATAAATTTATATCTCCTTATAAAATTCTTGGGAAGAGAGGAGAAGGTATCAGGTACCACATTTAATGCTGCAACAATCAGGAGAAAAAGACTAATAACAACCTGAATCCTTTGTTAGCTGATTGTGTACAGTTCTATATCCTTTAACATATTATAGACATTTAGAGATGTTAAAATAGGAAAAGTAAAAAGTACATTAGATTGATCTATAAAATAGAGATGCACAGAACATAATTAAATTATTAAAAATGTTAAAAGAGCTTATAGTAAACATAAAGCTTTTCTTTTTTATTATGATGGAATTGTTCTAATTGAGTTTTTAAAAAAGTTTTTATTATGTTTCCTGGTCAAATATCATTAGCATATAATAAAGGTATCATGTGGCATACATCTGTGTCAAAATTACTGTGGGCTTTGGGGTTCCCTCGCTGGGACTAATACATAGTTGAGCTAATTAGTCTTCTATTGTTCTTTTAACAGCAAGGCCAATGAGATATTCTTATTTAGAATGGTAACATAAGAATTCTTTTTTCTCCAGTGGTCATATTTCATACGAGGTAGTTTTTGAACATGATATTTTAAAATCAGGTATCTTTTAATATGATTAATTTATAGGTAATTATAGGGCTATAGATGTATGTGGTAAACTATGAACACTAGAACATTAATGAGTAAATTAGAACAAATTTCTCATCCCCTTATTGAAGATTATAACACTAAAAAAAGTCCATAACAATTTTGATGGTTATGGCTGATGCCCTTTTGACTGTTACAATTTTAAAGATAACTTTAGTCAGCTGGAAAGCATATGTTAAAAGGGAATAGCTCAAGTGAAACAAATTCTTCTTGCTTTTGTCTCCAAGTGAACTGCACTGTGAAAGGACACAAAATGCGTATGCATTGCCTGAGAGAATTACAGTATAAGGTGTTATCTGTCGAGTAACTGAAAACCTTTATTCTAGTACCAGAAATATTAAAAAAAAATTGAAAAACCTATTAGTTTTTTTAAAAACAAGCGAAATAAGTCATTTGGTTAAAAAAAATTTTCTTTGTAGGAATATGCATTTTTCATGTGAGTTGTCCTGGTAGATTTCCTAAAAGCTGATGCTAGAAGGCAAATATTGCTACATGAAGGAATTTATGACTGCTCAGGTGTATGAAATGAAGTGCAGCTAAAGCA
Organism: Microcebus murinus; assembly: GCF_040939455.1. NCBI lineage: Eukaryota > Metazoa > Chordata > Mammalia > Primates > Cheirogaleidae > Microcebus > Microcebus murinus. Next base: position 69,743,480 of record NC_134112.1, read on the forward strand.
CATTTTAAAGAAAAATCCAAATTTAAGAAATGAAGTGATTATTTTTATCTTGTCTATTAAAATTCTTCATTACAGAATGAGAATAGTTTATGACTTCACTCATGCATTGCTTTTCAATGAAGCTACTCTAACATTATTTAGACTCTTCTTCCTCCTTCTCCCCTTAGCCACCTGAAAGTTTCTACTCTATATTTTACAGATATATATCTGTAAAATACATACATGTCTATATAACTAGAGCACATATATATTTATATGTATTTATTAGACTAGAGACAGGTCACTGCTTTCAACTTGTTAAGAAATGTTTTCATGCAATTGAGATGTCAAAATATCTGTACATAATGCCAGCATTTGCTAAAGGTCACATTGTACAGTCAGATTCTGAAAGGAAATATACTGGATAACTTCTTTATATATTCTCCGTCTCATATAGTAGAACTTAGATATTATATTCCTTAGGTATAAACATCTTTGGTAAAAAATGATTTTGTTATAATGAAAAATACAGTTGTCTAGAAACTTAGAATGTATATGTTACTTAACTTGATGATCATTCAAATGTGAATAACTGAATATTTGAGAAAAAATGCATGTTGAATATCTTGATTTTTAAAAAATTAAAAACAATGCAGTAAAATGCTTCCCTTTGTTTGAAGTTGGTAATGATGTTCTGGTTTAGGTGCTTTAAATTTTTAATACTGATTTCCAATACCTGACAGATGAATTTAGTGTACCTTCCTCAATTATCTTTCCTTTCACTATTCATTTTCCTCTTTCCCTTGGCCATAATTTCTCTCTACTCTTCTTTTATCCTTTATATTCCTTCCTTTTTTACCCTCTAACTACCTAAATGAAAACAAGGTTAGGGGAAAGTTCATTTTTATTTCATGTTTTTCTTTAAGAAACATAAATGTTTCTAAGCAATACATTATCTTTACTGCCTTAAATCCAAAGAACTGGTCCATTTATATGTTTTGGGACACAGTGCATATATCTAGGTTTATTTTGTTTCATTGGAATACTGAACAAAGAAACCTATAATTTCTTTAGATTATAAATACATGGTTCAAATGATTGCAAGTGTGATCATAGCATAAAACTTAATTTGCAAAATTCGTTTTCTAACCACTAGAAAACTAACTCAGAACAATTTTCTTATTCTTCATAGATTAGTTCCACTGCTTTTTACAGTGTCAGATCATACAATCATTAAAGAGAGAAAATTATATAATTATTTTTCTTGACTGATATTCATCCAAATGATAGTAACTTATTACTATTATATATTAAAATATTTTAATAAAGGACAGATTTTAGTTTATCTAGTTCTTTGAATTCCAAATCATGATTTGTACAATTCACAGGTGATATATTATGTGGAAGTTTGCCATTCATTTTTTCAAGAAAGCAGCCATAACCACAAAATAATTTTATAGTTTACCTTGATTCATATTTCATAAAAATCAGCCAACTCCTTCAGAAGAAAATATAAACAGAAAATATGACATGTCAAATATTAGACATTCCAGCAGAGAATGAATTCTTTTTAATTTGAACAAGGAATTAAACAATGTCAACTAATAAATTAGAGTTCACCTTTCATTAAAAATAAATCAGCTAGAATAATTTTACAAATTGACATAATGATAATTATGATACATATTAAAGTAGGTAGAGAGATAAAACTTACTTTTCTCTTAAGTATTCATGCCAATCTCACAAGTTACTCTCACATTTGGCCATCAGCATTCAGTATCTACTTCCCACTAGGCTCCCACTAAAAAACTCCCTCTATAAAAACATGGGCTCAGTTGCCAAAAAGTAATAAGAACACTGATAATCAAGTCTGGTTGGTTCTCTAATGCAAGAATCTGTAGAAATCCATAACTAATTATAAGGCACACTGTACCAAGCAAATCGTATTAATTACCCCAGATTGCCTTGGTGCTTGCTTTTCCTGGACCACTTCGATTTCACCTGGAGCAGCCAGCAAGTTATTGGCCTTGAGCATGTCAGGCCCTCCTCTGGCCATTTCTGTGCAACCAGGCTAGCCAGTCTTACAAACCCAGACTTTGGTTTCCTCTGCCACTCTTGGACCCAAATAAAATTATAGAACATAGGACCTGGCATTCTGAACAGCTACCGAAGGATCCAGATGATGCAACCTGGAAGTGTGATAGAGTTAACTCGCCCATGAGTAAACTTTATTCACTGGGAAGCAAGAGATGGGGACAAAAGTCATGCCAATAAGTCCTGCCTTTTTCGTGTATCACAGGGACTGCTCCAAGGATGTTTCTCTGATAGTTCTCCTGAGACTTTCAACATACTAGGCAGAGAGACCTGCAGAGGGACCCCTGTGGTGAAGCAGCAGACAAGGTCGTAATCCATCACTTTGCACTGCTTTACATCCTTCCCCACCCCACTTGCCTTATCCCTCACTCTTGCTGTCCTGGATTCACGCAGTCTAAATAATCCTTGCATCAAGCTCTGATTTCTAAGGAATCTTGGATCAAACACACGTGAAGTTTGATTGAGAAAAACACAATCATCCCTAAATTGATATTTTTGGCTTCATAGTATGAAGCAAATTTTTTTTTCAAAAATAGAAAGTACATCTATATACAGATTCAAAATTTCAGGAAATATATTAACTGGATAATTGAGAAAGTACTCTGCTTACATATGAGGCAGTCAGAATTAGTACCCACACTGACAAAACATCTTTCTGAGAGAGAAAGGAAGAGAGAGAGAGCAAATCCATGAAAACACCTGGGCAGGTGTGGAAGTAGGCAAAAAGATGAGAAGCGCAGTCAGCAGCACATTAGATTAAAGAAGGAATAATCGCCATAAGTAAACCTGTAAAGATGGCAGAAGAAACACGGATAACTCTGAAAGAACATGTCAGAAATGCTAAGTGTTTATGTATACCTTATATTCAGGATAACAGAAACCAGGAAGTAGGGATACTAAAAGATTTAATTTCAGAGAACAACTGTTTGAAATATTTTTGGAAGCTGAGAATTAGACTGGGAACTGAGCACACAAATGTGCCCTTGAGATGTAGCTTAGAGAAGGTATTTGTCACAGAAGAAAACAAGACACAAAACAATGCATGTTTATATCTGTGCAGAGGTAATTAATTTGAATATAGTACACCATTTTTGGAAATATTTTAAAAGAAAAATAAATCCCAGTGTCAGGGCTATGAACTGAGGAAAGAGGTCATGGGAATGGTGTTTGTAAGACTTATGAGCAGAAAATATCTCTGAAAATTATCTAAAAAATGGTCCAGAAGAAAATTTCAGAAAAATGTTCAGCATCTGCAATGGATTGCAAGGAACCATGACATTTATAAATAGGAGTTGGGATTCATTAAAAAACTGAATAATATTTAAAGGCAACAGGATGAAAGGGAAAGATAAAATGTGATAAAGAAGAATTGCAAGAAATTTAAAATGCAATAGCACTACTGAGCAGAAGTGATACTGCAGAAAATTTAATCTATGATATAAAGGATTTATTTGAACAGCTCTCCCAGTCATCAAAGGAAAAGGAAAAGTACATGAAATAATAAGAAATAAAATAATACATATCTAAGAGCAAGATTGGAAAGCCAATATATTTATAATATATGTCTGAAGTAGAAACTAATGAAAAAGATGCGTTAATCAATAATAATATATGAGAATAAATCTCCAGGACAAAGACAGACCATGATACAGGTTGAAAGAGGGTCACTGTATTCCATACCAAGTGAATGCAGAGACACATAGATGTATTTTAATGTTTTGATCATTAAGGATAAAAATAATTCAATCATAATTCAATCATAATTCACAGATTACTTTCAAAGAAACAAAACAATATAGCATTCAGCCTCTCCTCTGCACCATTAAATTCATGAATATTATATGAAATAATATCTAAATAATTTTGAATATAAAAACAATTATAACCCAAGATTTTTGTAAATAATAAGTTGTCATTTATTAGCAAAGGTAAGAGAATAATATTCTCTGATTTCAAATTACAATAAAAATGCAAGCATATGGTATTGAAATTACATGAAGATTAATTCCAATCGACCAAGAGACTCAAAATTATAAGCCTAAAAATTATGAAGACTTGTTGTGCCAATTATCTCAGCTCTAAACCCAACTTCCTATAATCTGCTTTGTGATTCTGAGGCTGGGACTCTGCAAACTACCTTTCTTCTTTACCAACCTGGTGTGGAGAGGTCAATATCCCCCAAGAGGCCTGTGAGATAAAGGCTTTGTAATTGTCACTCGTTGGGTCTGAAATATCACACACGTAACATTTTGGCCAGGATCTAGACTTCTCAGAGAGCCATCTCGATCCTCCCAAGAGAGATGAGCCAGACATCTGGATGCAGGTTGATTACATTGTATTCCTTCTATATTAGCTAAGGTAAAGACTTGTCCTCATTAGAGTATACTTATTTTAAATATGAATGTTTTTGCACACAAAATTTCTACAAGTAACATTGTCCATAGGCTAATGACTGCCTTATTCAATACCATGGTACGAGCAACTTTGATACTGGCCAAGGTACTCATTTTATAGCAAAATACATGTAGCAATGACTCATGTATGTGGAATTCACCAGTGTTACCATAAGCCCTTTTCCCAAAAGCAGCTGACTAGATAGTTTGGGAAATTGTCTCCCAAACATCAAGCTATGGCATTAGTGAGGTAATAGCAACTTGGCACTGTGGGAGATTGACCTTATAGAATATAGTATATATTCAGAAACAAAGACCAATTGGGCTGTTGCACTCAAAGCATAATATGAGAATCCAGTAATCAAGGGTTGGAAGTGGAGTCTCTCCCTATTAAACCATTAAAACACACTTGCAGAATTTTTTGCTTCCTGCCCTCCAATTTTGAGCTTTGCTAATTTAGAGATATTAGCTTCAAATGGTGAAATGCTTTCTACCAAGGAACACAGCAATGACATTGACTGGAAGTTGAAAATAGTAATAAGTACTAGAAGCAATTAAAGATTGAAATGATTAGATTATAAATCTAGGTTTAAAATTAAATGTAATACAGTAATTACTCTTTAATGAAAATTTATGTTACTTGAAAATATGTAATACCTATAATTAGTACCAGAAATACTGGAAATATCAAAGCTTGAGTAGTGTGTATGTGTGGGGAGTTACTCGGAAGAGAGTAAAATTTTCTTATTAAAGAACACTCCAACATATTTTTGATGATGACAATCAAAATTTTAAAATGCTTTTGAGAGCCTTTTTATATTTCAGAAACATTAAAATTAGAACACATCCTCTGAAACACTGAAGAAAATTTTATAAAGGAAAAAGAAAATAATCTTCACACAAAATGAGAGAAATTACAAGCAACAAGTAGATTTACAAATTGAGGATATAAAAGATGAACATAAGTAAAGGTATGTCACCTTAAGTTATAAATGAAATTGGACTTGATTTGCCAAATAGATTCTAGGATTAGATTTTTAAAATCAAATTCAATTTCATGTTGTTCTTGAGATATCGCAAAATACACAGAAATTCAAAGTAACACAATAGGCAAACTCTATCAGGCAAGCATAATCAAAAACAGAATGTGTTGATTACATTGAAAGTACAATATGTTAAATGGAACAAAGTTTCTTGTGAACATTATAATTCAAAATTAAAATATGACTATCATTAATCATTATAAGCCAAATAATATAAATATATATCCATAATATTTTCTATATCATATAATATATCCATATGTTATATACACATATGATATATATTCATTATATGAATATTTATACATGCTTATATATAACATTTTTAGATATATGCAGAAAATTAAGTAATGAAAGAAAGTAATACACCTTTTAATTTTTTCAGAGAACTAGATTTTGGTTTTGTTGATCCCCTTCTGGGCACTTATTTTCTATTTTGGTAATTTCTTTTCTTATCGATATTATCCCCTCTGTCATTTAGGTTTATTTTGACCTTACATATATAAATTCATCAAGTGGCTTCTTATCAATTTTTAATGCTTATTTGTTTTATATATATGCATTTAATGCTATTTCTCTCTATGTATAGCTTTTACTGTATCTTCCAGGTTTTGAATGTAACATTTTTTACCTGTATCTCAGATTGCATAATTTCTTTTGGTCCAGCTTCAAGTTTGCCAGTCCTGTCTTCTGTTACCTCTAATATTTTGTTAAGCCCATCAGTAATTTTTAAATTTCATTTATTGTACTCTTCAATTTCATTTGGTTCTTCATTTTCCATTTATCTGATGAGATTCCTCATTTGTTCACTCAATATGACCATATTTCCCTTTATATATTTAAAATTACTTATAATAGCTACTTTAAAATATTTTTGCTAAATCCAACATCTGAGCCTTTTTAGGGTCAGTTATTGACTTGTTTTATTTCTTGATTATGGACCACATTTTCCTGTTGCTTTGCATATACACTAATTTTTGTTATGTACTGAATGTTAGGGTAATATAGCATAGTGATTCTGGATTCAGCTATCTTCCTCTGAAGAATATTGACTGTTGTTCTTGCAGGTAGGTCAATAAATGGCTGATCACAGTGACCATGTGTTGGTTTGGTTTTATGGTTTGCTAGGACAGTTCTGTGAAAATCTCAGGGCTTTTCATGCCTCTCTAAATTGGCAGGACCCCAAATCCAAGTACTATATTCCCTGAAATTCTTTTAAGAAGTTTAGGCTTTGTTATTTAGGCTTTGTAGGACCATGTCTAGAATAGCTCATACTCTAGGGTGTGATCTTTACTCCTCTGATTTGGTCTTTCTGGTTTTCAGCTAGAATGCCTGGGTTGGAGTTGGGCTGAAATGCCACTTCTTGGTACTGTTTCATCTCTAGCATTTGTTTCTCTCTCAGACCCATAGCATTCACTCTCTGGTAAGCCTTGTGAAGTCTGGTTCTGTGCATGCTCAAACCAGGCTTCAGCCAAAGACTCACAGAGAACACCTAGGTGAACTTCTGCCTCCCCCATTCCCAAGCCCCATCTTGTTCCCATCTCTTCAGTTCTCAGCTCCACAGATTTCAGTAACCTTCACTGCCTCAAACTTGGATTTGCCTCCTCGTCCCAAGAGGGCTACCAAGCTCCCTATGCTGGGAAACTGGGAAATTATCTCTAGGCAGAGAGCCAGAACAAATGTGATTCATCTTGTGAGTTTCCCTCCTTTCAGAGATTATGCCCTGTGCTGCCTACTGTCCAATGCTTAAAAGAGTTGCTTTATGTATTGTTTTTCCAGTTTTGTAGTTGTTTTTGGTGACAGAACTCATTTAGGACCAGTTCTTTTGTTCTGGCTGAAGTGGATAATGACCACAGTAATTTTTTATTTTTTACCTTGCTTATTGTCCTTTTCTTATTAAACATATATAATATTTATAGCTATATGTTTTAAATTACTTCAAAAGAAATTGTTATTCAGGTTCGAAGAAAAAATGGAATGTCCTATTACATTTCACAGAGATTAAAGAACATATTTGGTTTTAAACTCTCTTTCTAATATCATAGTCTTGTTAGGATGTGTTTTTATTTCTCAGCTTTGAATTTTGCTAAACTAGAATAGAACTTGAAAGATGATTAAAAAGAAAAAAATCCTTGGCAAAGGACAAGGAATATTTCAAAACCTAGAATAAAATACACTGATATTTAACCAGTAGCTTATCTATGGAGTTTATTTTTCTAACTTCCTGATTTCTAGGATTATAAGTTTTATGAATGTTTTTACCAAATGTTAAAGTATACTTTGACATACTAATAGAGCTAATGATTTCTAAGATGATATTTATTATTTCTTCAGCACTTGCCATATGTCAGTCACTGTGTTATAAATACCATATGTGCATTGTTTTATTTAATCCTCATTACAACTACCAAATATAAGCAAATTTATACCCATTTTATTACGATGAGGAAGCAAAGTTAGAGCAGTGAAGGAAGCTACTAAAATGTTTTCCTTTGGTAAAGTAAGTGTGTCCTTCTGGACAAATATACAACTGATATCTTTGTGTGTACCTACACATAAAGGGGTAAGGGAGAAGCTTGCTTACAATAAGACCTTCAACTTACTCTTAACGTGGTCCTGTTACTCGAGGCATTTCAATATTCCAAGCCATACTTATGGAAATTTTAATGTATTTACACTAATCAAAAGTACATAAGGGTTAAAATTGTTTGAGGCACTGTTCTAAAATTTAGGCCTTAAAGCAGTAACAACATCCATTCTTCCTATCACTTTATCTGCAGTATACTTCACAGATGGCTTGGATTATTTTATTTGTTACAAGCTATGTGGTATGTGACTCTGCCTCAGGATGAAGAATATGCTTTGGAGTCTAAAACCACATTAGAAACAGAAGCACCAGTCTTCTAAAGCAAATTTGTTGTCTCAACTATATGGATAAATGACCCCACATGTGTAGAAGTCAACAATTATTTGAACCAAGGAGAGCCGAAAAGCAGTTCCAGAGGTGATTATATAGAGAAACCTGAACAAAACCATCTCAGTCAGTGGGAAACCTTACATATCCAGTTCCCAGATGAGAAGTCATTAAATTTCTTCTGACTTTGGCTGGCAGAATATAAAAAAGGATTTGAGAAAATAATTTTAAGTATTTTTAGAGTCTACATTAATTGGATACATTCTTATAACCCTGTGGCATATGATTATGGCCAGCCCCATTTTACTGATGATGAAACTGAAAACTAAAGGTTATATAATGTACCTACAGTTATAAAACATACATTGTAGGAGATCGAGCTAAGAGCTGGGTCCAGGTGCACTGATTTTCAAGTTTGTGCTCTTAACCACTACACTGCACTGCCTTGAAACTAATTAAATACAGGAAACAATACTTCAGAGAATTTATTTCTTTTTAGTCATTTGTTTATATAACAACTGAAATAAATTCTAAATTAATGTTGGTGGCTACCCTGGTTATAAGGATTCCAACTTTTGGTGAGTGTTTTCTTAGGCAATTATTTGCTAAGCCTTTTTCCCCATTGGCACCCTGCCCTTATTTCTAGCCTCATTTCTTACTACACTGTCCTACTTTGAGCCCTCTGAGAGCTTCATGGAACCTGTTCTCCAAAAAGCTTAGAGAGGGATTCTATTTAGCCTTGATTTGTTCCTGCTTTAAAGGTGTTTTAGGTTGGAAAACTTTCAATTATGTCATGAATGGGGAAACCTCTCATAGGAGTAGAAAGGAAAAAAATACAGTGATTTTAATTTTTTTACCCCTTAACACAAGAAAGAAAGAATAAGATTATTTTTCAATTAAAGGCTCTATCTTGGCCTAAGGATTTAAGGTATTCAATCTCTAAAGAATTTGGATTCCCAGGAGTCGGAATGTTAAATTTAAGCTATAGAATTCACTTGAATTAAAGCAAATTAGTAAAATGCGTAATTTTACTCGATTTATATAGTTTTGCTTTAGTAGAGATTTAGTTATATGTGATTGCATGTCTTCTTCACACCATAGTCACACAATCATTTTCATTATATTACCTGGATACTCAAGATGTTTTGTTTTTGTTTTTGTTTTTTTGCATCATGATAATAGTTGTTTCAGTTAAACTAAAGCCAAATCCCACTGATTCATTTGTGAAACAACAGGGTCAATTGCCAATGAGAAAACAAAAAAAGATCAAGAGTAGAAAGAAATTGCAGATCTGTGGGGAAGGCATTATATAATTAATTAAGGCATTAGTATTGATATTGTTACAAAAACCCACCACTATACACTCATATTGAAAGAAAGCTATGTTAGGATATCAGAGTGCATTTGCTTCTCTGCCTAGGTAGGTGGTCTTTGATCATTTTTTCCTTTTTTGCATCATTCAACCAATCTATGCACCTATGCTGCTTCTGTCTCCTCTCTGCTCTCATGTATTTCAACTGTAGCTTCTAAGCGTACCCTGGCAGGGACAGTTAAAGTTAAGCACCTTTATTAACTGGGCTTCCCATTCTGCAGATTGTGTGGCTAGGAGGATGACCATATAATATGTCATCCAAACTTGAACATTTTGGTAATGGAACAAACTAGGACAAATGGTAAATGGAATGGGACTTCGGAATAACAAGCAAACCCAGGACAGTCATGGGCAAACCCTAGAGTTTTACCTACTGTTTTTCAATGTTCCTGCATCTCCCCCACTGCCAACATTCAGAATCTGGTTCCTTCTGTTTCAGTGACTAGACGCATATGTTGCAGCCAACCTACAGTTCCTTCCATCTCTACCATGCTGGCTTAACCCATTAACACTTAGTTTGTGCCTTGACCTTTACTCTCACATTTAGTATAGTGACCTTTTATGTTCCATGCCAGAATTCTGCCCTAAACCTCAGCCTAAGTGCTTGACATCCTTCCACAAACTCAATAGTCTTCTTGCTCTTGCACTAGAGCATTATATTTAAGTGCCAACCCAGAGGCTGAGGCCTGTCTCCACTGAACACAAATACTGCTTACTGCCTGACTGGTCACTTGACTGAGGCAGGGAGCACTGTGCATTCTGGTTTCCTTTGTTACTGAACTCTAAAAACCTGCTAGCAATCTACTATCTCATGAGGGACCTATAGTGCTGACTGCTTTCTGAATGTTGGCGCATGCTCCTATGTTCCTGGATCTTTGAGACTTTTATAACTATCCATATTTCTGGAGTAAGACACTTCAGGTAGTTGTTTCTTTAATCCTTGCTCTTAATTTTTAGGTAATTAATATTAAATGTTTCTCTTATGCTCCATTCATGGCCTATGTAGCCTTGTGAGGACCATCATTCTGCTCATCAGAGAGCCAAATTTTATTGAGGACCTTGTATGTTCACAACAATATGGTAGGCAGAATTTGTAGTATAAAAATAAATATAGAGTTGCTTGTGGTAGGGTGGATTACAAAAGATTGGAAGTAGGATTCATGACAATTATGTCACTGGAGAGAGCCAAAGTGAAGAGATTGAAAAAAGTTGGGAACTGGTTTTATTTAGGTGCAGTATCACTTAAATTTCACCGAAGGTAAGTAACATTAATAAATTCTAAAAATTTAAGTTTAAAAGGAGCTTGTTGGAAGGACACTGGAGTGGTATATAGAATGGAAGAGAGAGCTGTGTGTCTGTAATACTCTGGCCCTTAACTTTTCATTCCTGAGGCCCTCATTCCCCAGCTTTAAAGTGCTTTGGAAGCTGATGGTTCTCAACTGACACCCTGGGAATTGAACTTGACTAAGGAGAGTTGACTTCCCAGAGGCATGACCTTGATTAACACTACTCACTTTAGCCCTGTTCATTTCTCATCTCATGACAGCCTGACGGGGGAATATATCTTTTCCTTTTTGTCTCCTCGCCTTAATTTGGGACGCCTCAATGGGCCGTTCTAGCTCCAGAGTTCTCCCTAGGATTGGTTAAAACTCTGTTGCAACTTCATCACAGCCTGAGCTCTTCTCGTTCCCAATCTGCTTCATTTCCTTTACATGTTTAGATCCCAAGAACAATCTTGTAGAGGATGAAGTTGATGTGTATTTTTACTGGAAAAACTCTATCTTTACCTCTAGTGATACTTGGATGTCTGATTTTGACTCTTCTCCAAGACTAGGGCAGTGGGATTTATCACATTCTGTTAAAAGTCCAAAACTTCCCTGCCAAACCCCAAGTGTAGGGTTTTTTTTTTCTCTTTTTACACTGATAGTTTCCAAATGTTTTAACTGGTTAAACAGCCTGGTTTGACAGCATGACCAGAGAGGCATAAAAATTTTATTGGAGCTTCTGCTTTGAGCTCTCCCAAAGCCAACATTTCTCACATAGATCTTGGTTCAAACCAGATACGAAGCACAGTCCTTGCACATATAAAGGCCCTTGAGAGCTAGCATCTGGATATCTTTCTGACCCCAGTGCTTGCCTGCATTCACTTTCTTTTATGACACTATATCTTTTGCTTTTAAATAAAAGTCTTACATAAGTATGCTCTGTGGAATCTGTGAGTTCTTTAAATATCTGTACATGGGAAATCTTTGTAATTTCTTCATAAACTTTTCACATGCAGATCTCAGAGTTTGTTTCCTGAGGAATCATGACCTATGAAAATCATGGACTTTAAAAAAAATTATACTAATCAGATGAACTCTAGAGATTTCAACAGCAGGAAAGTAGAGATTGTCTGCTAGGGTTCTATAACCTCCTTTTGTCTTCTATGTCTTTGCTATGGGTTGAATTGTGTCCTCAAAAATTTATATGTTGAAGTTCTAACTCCCCAAACCTCAGAATGTGACTATTTGGAAATAGGGTCACTGCAGGTATAAGAAGTTAAGATAAGGTGGCAGTGGAGTAGGGTGGACCCCTAATCCAATATGGCCAATGTTCTTGTATATAGACAGACAGACAGACAGACAGACACACACACACACACACACACACACACACACACACGCACAGTGCATGTGAAAAATGTGAAGATGAAAGTAGAGATTAGAGTGATACATCAGAAGCCAAGAAACACCAAACCACCAGAATCCAGGAGTCAGGAAGGAAACAAATCTCTCCCTCACAACCCTCAGAAGGAACTAACTTTGTCATCACTTTGATTTCAGAATTGTGTAACAGTGAATTTATGTTGTGTAAAGGACCCAGTTTGTGGTGTTTTGTTATCACAGTCCTAGCCAATTAATATAGTCTTTGCTTAAGATTCAAATCTCCAGGAAGGTAATTCTGATTTGTCTATGAATTGATCAAACAAACAAAAAATTGTCTACACCAGGAGACAAGGTAACAAAGACTGTCAAAGTTTCAGGCCTTTTGATTAGAAGGACAATAATTCCTCTAACTGGAAAGTAGAACATTGGAGTTGAAACCAGTTTGATGGATAACACAATGTTTTGTATATTTGACTTTGTAGTAATGATGGAGTATCTATGTGGAGATGACAGCAGGGGATTACAAACATAGGTTTAGAGCCTGGGAAGAGAGATAAACAGCTGATGAACTGTTGATGAACAATGAAGTGTTTGGGGTGCCAATCCACCCTTGCAGTTGAAAATCCATGTATAACTTTTGACTCCCCCAAAACTTGAATACTAATAGCCTACTGTTAACTGAAAGCCATACCAATAACATAGACAGCTGATTTATACATATTTTTAAGTTATGTGTATTATGTCCTGTATTCTTACAATAAAGTAAGCCAGAGAAAAAATATTCTTAAGAAAATCACCTCAATCTACACTACATATTAAGTAATTCAACGTTTTCTTGTAATATCACAACTTTTCTCTGCTTCTTGGGAGCACTTTCAGCATCACTAGTGGCATTTTGTGTGGGTCCCATAGTGTCATTCAAGGTTTATGATATCACACTAAACATAATGAAAGATATGCAGGAACCATGAGAGATCACTTTTTACTATGATACACAATTTATTGGAGAGACAAACTTCTCACTCGGTGATGATTAGCGTCACATGGTGTTTTAAGTGGCTACTTGCAACACTTGAGCTCATGGCAATAACAACAGGAGATGGCTAAGAAATTATTACAGTAATACAGTATATACTACAGTTAATTTTATGCAGTTATGATTTAATTCTACATCCTTATATTTGTTTACATTTTTCTCGACCGTGAACAGCACCATGTAAGTTTTGTATTTGTATGCAAGAGTTTTGATAAATTTTCACTTTTCATAAGAAACTTGTGGGTATTTTATGATAGTAAATGATGAAATAGACTAGTATCTATATATATTTTATAAATTCATGACATACTCAACTTTTTCTTATTATTTTCTATATTTCTAGGCTATGAAGTTCATCTGTGAGCTTTTTCAAATTGTAACAGATCTCCAAAAAATTTTTCCAATATATTTATTTTTAAAAATCCACATATAAGTGGACCGACACGGTTCAAACTTGTGTCGTTCAAGAGTCAACTGTCCATGTAGGAATAATTTTTATAGAAATAACTTTTGAAAATATTGGGTTGTTAGTCATTAGATGTGGGCTGGATTACAAGGAAGCCCAGATATAACTTAGAGGATGCACTGTAGCAGAGCTGTGATGATTTCAGTGGACAGTGCTGGAGGAGTTGGGGGAGAATGACAACCTCTGGCCAATAGCTAAAGTTTTCAGGCCCACCAGGGAAGAGAGAAATGTATCCAAAAAAGTATTGGTGCCAGATTTCATATTGAGAAATAGTATGAGCTCCAAGAACTTGGAGCCAAGGCCAAAAGCATATTATGAATAAAAAAATTCAGCAGAGGAGTCATATTAAAATCTAGTTGATGTCACATTCTCCTTATCTGTTTATCCATTGATGGACAGTTAGATTGATTCCATGCATTTGCTATTGTGAATATCACTGCAATAATTATGAGAGTGCAGGTATCTCTTTGATATACTGATTTTATTTCCTTTGGATAAATAGCTAGATCATATGGCAGTTTCTATTTTTTGTTTTTTTTTTGAGAAATCTCCATATACGATAATTCACATATAAAATCTGATGTAATTCCAATGGAATACTACTAGGCTATCAAAAAGAATGAAGTAATGCCATTTGCAACAAAATAGATGGGACTGAAGGTCATTACGTTAAGTGAAATAAGCCAGGCACAGGTATCATGTGTTCTTATAGGAACTAAAAAAGTCAATTTCATAAAGATAGAGAACAGAATGATATATAGCAGAGGCTGGGAAAGGTTGGTGGGTGGGAAGGAGGATGAACAAAGGTAGGTTAATGAGTACTAACATTCAGTTAGGTAAAACTGTTCCTTCTTTCTAAGATCTGGCAGCTTATATCTCTGGTCAGCCACCTTGTCTCTTTTCCTTTCCTCACATGTTCTTCCAATCTGACACTTTTTTAAAAGGCTAAACAGAGTTACCACAAAACCCAATAGTTCACTCCAGGGTATATACCTGTGAGAAGTGAAAATATATGTACACATAAAAATTTATACATAAATGTTTGTAGCAGCATTATTCATAACATCCAAAAAGTGGAAACAACCCAAGTATACATCAACTAATAAATGGATAAACAAAATATGATATGTTCTTATAATACAATATTACCCGGCAATAAAAAGGAATGGAGTCTGATTCATACTACAATACAAATTACTCTTCAAACATTAGGTTAAAAGTAAAAGTCAGTTTAAAAGGACTACATATTATATAATTCCATAAACAGTCATGTGTTGCTTAACAACATGGATATGTTCTGAAAAGTGCATCATTAGGCCATTTTGTCACTATGAGAGTGTATTTACATAAACCTAGATGGTAGAGCCTCTCCTGCACATCTAGGCTATATGTTATATCCTAGGCTACGAACCTTTGCATTATGTTACTGCACAGAATACTGTAGGCAATTGTAACACAATAGTATTTGTGCATCTAATCATATATAAACAGAAAAGATAAAGGAAAAAAAAATAAAAGGTATAAAAAATACAGTATAAAAGATAAAAAATAGTATACCTGTAGAGGGCATTTACCGTGAATGGAGTTTGCAGGACTGGAAGATGCTCTGGGTGAGTCAGTGAGTGAGTGGTGAATGAATTTGACGGCCTGGGACATTACTGTACACTACTGTAGACTTTATTAACATTGTGCACTTAGGCCACATTCAATTTATTTCTTCAATTATTAACTAAGCATAGCTTATGGTAACACATTGTACAGCTGTACAAAAATATTTTATTTCTTTATATACTTATTCTACATGATTTATTCTATTTTTAATTTTTAACTTTTTACTTTTTTAAAAAAAAGAAAAAACTTAGACACAAATGCACATTAGCCCAGGTCTACACAGGGTCAGGATCATCAATATCATTGTCTTCCACCTCCATATCTTGTCCCACTGGAAGATCTTTAGGGCCATCACAGGCATGGAGCTGTCGTCTTCTATGACAACAATTCCATTTTCTGGACTACCTCCTGAAGGGCCTGCCTGAGGTTGTTTTACAGTTAACTTTTAAAATATATATATATGAGTAGAAGGAGTACACCATAAAATAACTAAAGGTGTAGTGTGTAGTACATATTAATGCATAAACTGGCAAAACGGTCATTTATTATCATTATCAAGTATTATGTACGTATATAATTGTACGTGCTAGACTTTTACATGACTGGCAGTGCAGTAGGCTGTTTACAGCAGCATCACCACAACGTGAATAATGTGTTGCACTATGGTGTTATGATGGCTATCACGACATTAGGCAATAAGAATTTTTCAGCTCCATTATAATCTTATAGGACTGCTGTCATATATGCAGTTCATTGTTGACCAAAACGCTGTTATGCTCTGTGTATGAAATGCTCAGAACAGAGAAATATAAACAGATCGAAAGTACATTAGTGGTTGCTTACGGCTTGTGGGGGTTGAGGTGTGAGATAGGAAATTATGACTAAGGAATGATGTTTTTTTTCTGGAGTGATAAAAATGTTGTAAAATGGATTGTGTTGGTGGTTGCACAACTTTGTATTTGTACTTAGAACCATTGAATTATATATTTTAAATGGAGTAATTATGTAGTATGTGAATTATATCTCAATAAAGATGTTTAAAAAGTCGAGTCAAGGATGGAATTGTGATGAATGTAGACTTGGAGAGCAGCTGTCAGAAGGGTGTCAAGTTTTATCTGTGTCAAACATCTAGATCAAATAGGGATCAATGGCAGAGCATCATGTTGCTAATTGATAAGGGAGATGTAAAAAAAATGCCTCTTCACTAGCAAAGATAAATAACTGCTTTAGTGAGGAGTATCAGTAAACATGACGATATTTTATTTTTTAAATAAAAACCAACTGTTCTATATTTAGCCTTCTCCCTCTTTTCCTCTCTTAACAGCATTGTAGGCAGATTCTACAACTTTTCTGAAATTTTTTGGCAATTAGAACAGTCTCATTATTGTTCAAGAATTACTTCTTTTTATTTCAAATGTAAATTTCATATCCAATGCAAGTATTCTCCTTTCTTTGTCCCAAAACAGGCTAGAGCTGTTCAGGAGGGGCTGTTGTCTGGTTCTCAGATATTTTCCAATCCTTCTCACTGCTCTTATATCTCTTCCTTCCACCTTTGAGTGGTGCTATCTCCAGGGCAGTGATGAAAGCAATGGAGAAGGAACAACTTTGCCATGCTTCAGAGTAGATTTCTAGGTGCACAGAAAGAAGATTGTACTCTTGCCCTTAGACTTGTCCTTCAAAAAGGTTTTGGCCATTCCCCACCCATGCGTATGGCCTTTATTTATCCTTTCTCTGGTATCTCTCCAAATACTGGTATTGGCTTCTTTTCCTAAAGGGTCACAGTTTCCTCTCCTGCTGCTACCGAGCCTTGATCATTAGTCTTTATATATTTTTACTCAAGTCCTTTGGAAAAATGTTTAATTTCGGGAAGCTCTACTCTGCTCCCAATACTAGGAGTTACATATGAGCTGTCAGATGTTATAAGTTTTTTTAATTCTAGTAATTTATTGGAAGATTTATTACATCAAAGTATCTGCAGGCTGACTTTTGCTTTTAATGGTATTGTTTTAATTTGAGGGATGTGGAAACTAAATGGCTAAAGATGTTGACAGGTATTGTCACCATACCTCCCATCCTCTTCTTTGCACTTCCTCCTTCTTTATCTGCTGATTTATCCTCTTCTTAATTATTTTCTTCAAAATATCAGATTCCAGCTGAAACTCTATTCAAATCAAACAAAACCAGCAGCATCTGGGAACTGTGTGTATATGTCTCCACATTAATTGTCTTGTTGCTTTCTGTGAAGTTAAACCACATTATCCAGGTGGTGGCATGTTGAACACAAAGGCACTCTAAGTACTAAATAATTTACCTCTAGCTGTTCCAAACACTACCATACTCTCTGGTGACTTGGGCAACAGTGGTGATTATATTTGTAGACTTGTCTTCTTTGTCAAAACTGGCAGTGACTTTTTTGACACTACTAAAAATGACACTGACAGTACAGAGTCCTCAGGGTGGCCCACATATGTTTTTTAAGAAAATAAATGTTACAGTATTGTGGAAACAATCATATTATTGGCCCTTAAAATCATACCTCACCATGCCAAGGTAAAAATAACTTGGGACAACAGATCTGACTTTCATTAAGAATATTTTGCAAAACAGAGTGAAATAGAAACCATATATCTTTAAGTTTGTCTACCTAGTTTCCTTATTCCCACTCTACAGGGTACAGCAATTCAGTCTATGAAAAATTTTCACTTGACTTTATTCCTTCTTCATGTAGAAAATTTTGGATCCGCAATTGGTAACTTCTCCAGATGCCAGACAACACCAATTTTTGGACAACTTTCAGAGCCACAGAGAAAAAATGGAAACCCACAATTGGGAGGGAGCAATTCAATACCACTTGACTTGAGCTGTGGTAGTATAATCCTCACTTCACTACCCGCCAAGGAAGGACATATGCTGGAAAAAGGCACACAAGTCTGGGGGAAAAAAGCCATGTAATTATTTGCATTCTTCATACCGGTGAGCAAAAACACTTGATACAACTATTTTTGAGTTTACCTGAACATCATATATGTCACTGGAAATTGACTCTTGTTTCTACAGTTTAGTACTATTTTTACCAATGTAAAATAAGGGGAATAATGATGCAGAGGGAGAAATTATACAAAGGCATGAGATATACTGAGTCCATGAAATTGGGTCCCACCCAAAACTACTGATTATATTTTCCAACTACCTGCCTTTTAACTGTGTGCGAAGAGCATACTTGGATACACCACTGGGAGGGAAGGTTGGGAGAGTGGGCTTGGCTACGATAAATCCACTTTATTTTCCCAGACTTGAAGTCTTAGCTTTCTTCTTCCTTTGAGACAGAAGAAAGTCTCACTTTGTCCCCAGCCTTGCCTCATCATGGCTGAGATATTCAAATGTATTTTTAACTCATCCATTTTATTATGTTTTCTTCTCTTTCAGTCTTTCTTTTCCATCCTATATGCCAATATCAGATAGACTCACTCTCCTAAACTCTACTCATCTTAATACTCCTTTGCTAAAGAACCAAATGTGGCTCTTTGTTGCTCATCAGAGCAAGTCCAGGGCCTCTAGCTTGGCACTTTAACTTTCAATAGACTGCCCACCCACCAACACCCTGCTTCATGCCCAAATCTTCACCTTATTTCTGATGTCTCAACGTCTTTCCTGCTTCCTCCCCATCCCACCTCATCTCCCACCCAGAGTGCATTCCCATCTCCTTTGATCCCTGCTGCAGTGTTTCTCAACCATGGTAAACCAGTGTTTTCGCTGCTCCCAAGGATTCTGATATGTCTCTTATTTCTTTACCTTATTAAGAATCATGCTTTTGTTCATTCTATCAGCTGGGGATTTGTGAAGTTTTTCTTTCTTTGATTTATATTATAAAAGCAAAAATCATTGGTTTGGTCTTTTTAAAAATAAAAAAGTTATAATATTAAATATGCATTGTTTCCTAAATAATCCCCTTCCTCTCCACTTAAAGAAACTGATATTCTTCCTCCCTTAAAAATTATGGACATGATTAATTCCTACACTCCTTTCTAGTCAGCACAATCCCAGCCTTCCCTATTGTCATCTTTATCTCTTTTCCCTTCTTTGAACTCCTATGACACTTAAAAGTAACACATACCCATTTATTACTTATTTCTTGTGTGTTGTTTTTGATCCACCAATGAAATGGGTAAACTTCTTGAGAATAGTAGCTATGTCATTATTTCTGTCAAGCTTAATGCCAGGCATATGATAAATGCTTGTTTCTATTATCAATTCATTCTCCTCAATAATTGGAATTTTCTGTCATTTTAAACATGTGTCTATCTGAATTATGATTGCTAACCAATGTTTGCAAAAATCAAATTGATAATCCATGTATTTTTATGGAAGGAAAATTACAGTCTCCAAGCTCTGGCCAAATTTTGTACACATGCAAAAATACTCAGAAAAATAACATTGAGGGATAATGAACTGCATGTTTTTGAGTTGAATGAGGTTTTCAAGGTAATCATTACCATATATTTAGTGACAATTCTTCTCAATGCCTAATAGTTTCTGGGAATCTGTGGACGGTTTACTCATTAAACTGTTGCTTACAATCTATCCCAACTTGTTTTTCCTACACTAATTTATCCCTTCACAAACATTCCCTCGTTCAGGAAAACAAAAATACATATGAGGGATACTTTCCACTCATCTTGCCAAACCTGTTAAGAAACATTTCATTTGTTCTTCCAAAGCTAATGTTTACCTTCTCTAATAGACATGACTTTCATCTGAAGTCTGATATTTTAGAAGTTTTCATTTACCACTTTAGAAGCAATATTTTGTCCATGTTACACAGATATTCACCATTATTACTTTCACTGAATTCTATATCAAATCTAAATCTGAAATAGATCACTGGAATATACTGATGAGGAATAAATTATTTTCAAACTATTTTAGCATATACCTCTAGTACCCTAGATTTATATAAATATATGAAAATTTTTCCACTGTTGAAAGAAGGCTACTATAATTTAAAAAGAAAACAAATTTAATGATGAAGTTTAATGATGTATTCAGAAATGATACTCTCCTGCTCTTGGTCTTAAAGCACTCAAGGAAGAACAAAAGCCTTCTGGAATTTTATTTACTCAAATGGGTTTTGAAATACATTACTCAATAATGGATTTTTTTTCTTTTTAGGAAGAAATGAATAAACACATTATTTCAGTTCTTAATAATCCAAGCACACTTACACCACATTTACTTGTTCTTTCATAGAGCACCAAGCTGACCTTGTACATATGTAATAAATGAACTTCAAAGATAATTAATGTTTTTAAGTATTTTCTTGATTTATGTTATTGGCTCACTAACTATTCCCAGGGAAAATGAGGTGGAATACTTCCAAATATGCCCTTCTCACCTTCCTTCTCACACCTCTCTTTCCTGCCAAAATCTTGTTTTTACAGTTGTATTTTGTTACTGATGCTCACTCTGTGTGGTCCTTTTCTAATAAGGAAATAGAAATAGAGAAACACCCTGATTGATTTTCTCCTTTACCGTAATCTCAGACTCTTGGGAATTTGGAGGTCAGTGATTTGCTCTTTGTCTCTCTTCCTCTCATTCTACCCCAGAAACAAGCTTATTGGGTAGAGAGAGACCACTGGTGCCTGGTGACTGGGCGATTAGGCAGATGCTTGCCCTAGCACTTTTCTCTGGAAGCATTTATACCTGTAGTTCAGCAATTGTAGCAGAATTATCAAATCAGTCAAACAATTTGTTCTTTTTAATGAATTAATTGGGTGCTTAGCTAACATGGTAAGTCACAGTCCTGAACTGATGAGGCAAAATGATGCTTTGTATAAAGATAACCTAAATTATTTAAAGAAAAATGTAGAGCAGTGTCATGCTCAGTATGCATCCTGGAAAATACTGAAACCTAATTTCATCTGACTCTGCCATTGCACAGATAGGGTTTTAAGTGGACAACTTTTCCTGCTTTTAATTAATTGCCTGAGTATAATGTATAATAAATGGAATACTTCCAAAATATTACCATGTTGAACTAGATTCAAATTTCAAAAAAAAAAAAATCAATTCTTTTGAAAGAGCAGGTACATTGGAAGTTTAAAACAACAAAATCCTAGAAATTATGAGTTTAGTATAAAACTTCATCATTAACATATGCCTTTGAGTATAACAGAGAACAATACATTCTCATATTGCTATAGTGCCCTTTGTTCTGCAATCCTAGAGCACTTAACAGTGAATACAGTTAAAATTAGCAGCAGAGCAATAGATTTCTTAGAGGAATTATTATAGACAAATGGAAACAAAACAAATCGGCTTAAAGTTTAAATTGAAGAAATCAACCATGGGAGCTTTCCTAATTTTATTTCACAATGTCTTCTAAGTCAGAGGTTATGTGACTCCAGCTTTATAACTGGATTATGATTTGGCTGGTAACAATAACAACAACAACGACGACAACAACCGATCTTCATTTGGTACATTTACAGGCACTAAGAGCTTAGCATTCATTAACCTCTTCAATCTCACAATGATTCCGTGAGAAAGTGCATTGGTGTCCTACTGCTGCCATAACAAATTACTACACACTTGGAGGCCTAAAACACCAGAAATCTATTCTCCCGCAGTTCTGGAGGCCAGAAGTGCAAAATCTAGCAAAGATGCACTATCTCTGAGGGCTCTTAGGGAGAATCCATTCTTTGCCTTCTCCAGCTTCGGGTGGCTGTTCATATTCCATGACTTGTGGCTGCATCACTCTAAGTTATGTCTGCAAGGCCATATTGCCACCTCCTCTTCTGACTGTGTTTCCTCTGTGTATCTCATGTAAGGACCCTGGTCCCTGGATTTGGGGCCCACCTACATATCCCCAGATGATCTCTTTATCTCAAGATCTTTAGCATAATTATATTAATATCTTCAAAGACTCTGTTCTCAATTAAGGTAACATTCACAGGTTCTCTGTATTAGGATGTGGGCATATATTTGGAAGGCCACCATTGAACCCACTGCAGGTAGGTAGTATTACTACATTTATTTTACAGATAAGAAAATAGAGCAAACTAGCTAATATTTATTGGACTACATGCAAGGTATGTACATCACACTAAAAGTTTTACATACACTGTACTATTTATTTAATGTTTTATTGGGTAAGTACAAGTATTTTTTTTTCATTTCAGCATATTGACATTTTACAGATAAGAAATATAGACATGAGAGAATTCAGTTTGCTTAATATCACCCAAACAAAAATTTATTTCCTCTTTGAAGGGGAATCATTTGACAAAAGTAAATGATAATTATTTATTTATATAATTATGAATTTATTATACAAATGCATAAAATGTATAGTATGTCAGTTTTAAGAGGTGTTGAACAAATAAAAGAAGGAAGGGGTATAGAGAATACTGTGATATGGATTACAAGGTCCCACTTAGAAGAGATCAAAGAAGGAAGGAGATGAGATAAGCATGTGTCATGTATAAATCGGAGCAAAGAGCATTCCAGAGGGAGAGAACAGCCAAGTGTAAAGACCTTGAGGCATGGTCAGTAACTAAAATAGAGAAAAGCAACATATATCTGTGTGAATATGTGTGTGTATAGTAATAAGACTTTGCCTTTATTTTCTAGACAAGCAAGGTATAAGTAGAATAACATACATGCCTCAAGAGCAAGATTTGTGCAGGAGAAAAAGCTTAGAAGTCATTATCAAACACAGTACTCCAAATCCAGTGCTCACAACTCCATGTCAGAAGGAAGCAATTTAAATTAATAGCATTTTTGTGCAGAAAGTGCCAGTTTGTGCCATGTTGATAATTATGGTTTTTAAAAAGTTGGATTTTAGAGGTTGTCCTGATTCTGGCACACTCAATGAACTTCATAAAATTAAAACACATGCTCATAGAGTTATGAAATAAGCTCACATAGGCCTGATCCATATATGCTACAATCAGAATCAGATGAAGGTTGTGCTCATCACCCCCAAAATGCTGTTTATCCTTTCCATTACAATGCAGTGGATGTGAGCCTGGTACTTCAGCTTCAAGGGTAGTGGAGTAAACAGGCCTAGAGTCCAGACATCCAGTTGAGCAGTTCAGTGGAATTCCAGGAAGTGGACAGTGTGGATCTGCACAGCCTAATACCCTCCCTGCAGCTAGAATGGGGAGATTATTTTTTCACTAGCATTTTGACATCTACTAAAATAGGAACTTCCTAGGAACAGAAACAAGAAAAGCCATCTCAATTTACCAGCTCATTTTTGACAGTTATAATTATCAGACTATACCTAATAAACATTCAGCACAAACAAAACCAAGTGACAGATGACACATCACATAGTTTATGCATTCTTACTTTTCTTTCCTGCCATTCATCGAATGGAAACATTGCTACAGAGAAATTTTTGCTGGGTTCTGTACATGTGCATGTTTTAAGGAGAATTGTGTTTATGGCAGTCCAATAATCACTTCAGAATCTGCTTAAATTTTAGTATATATTTATTTGCCTCTCTTTGCTGCAAGAGGAAGCAAGGATGAGTGGACAGACTGCTTTGGAATGTTAGCCAAAGGGGTGGGAGAACTGCGGTCAGGATTGGAACTAGAGCAAAAGATTTGCTAAACCAGTCCAGGGTGATGGGCAAAGCCAAAAATTAAGTAGAAATATTGAGACACAGGCTGACAAGAGGAAAGACAGAAAGCCTACTGGTGAGACAAAGACAAATTCAAAACTGAGGCACAGAACCAAGGATTTGGATCATAGGAGAGGAGTCTGAGCATCAGCAGGTTAGGACTAATGAAGAATTGTTAAGGTTGGACCCCAGCAATGACATAGATATCAGCTGTCACTTGTGGTTTGTCATCAGGGACCTTATACTAGCCATGAAGGATCTGTTGGTAAATATAATGTATTAGTTTCAAAGAGACATTGGGATAAGTATTATGTTTTATATAGATTATATACTAGTTCATTCTTTTTTCTTTTTCATTTTCTTTTTTTTTTTTTTTGTTGGCTTTCATCTTAGACTCCTTTTTGCTCTAACTTTCTCTTTATCTAGAATGACCTTAGTTCCTGGTCATCCCATGAAAAACTGATGCTTCTTCCTGCCACTCAAATCTTACCTTAAATGTCACTTCTGCCAACCAGCTTTCCTGACAACGCAATCTAAAGAAGCCATCCAGGACTTCCTCCTAACATCTCTTTAACTGTCAGCCTAGGACCCACCACTACCTGACATTTCCTCCCTCCCTCTATCCCTCCTTCACTTCCTTCTTTTTGTCCACCTCCCCTACAAGATTATAAGCTCCGTGAGAGCATGAACGGTGGCCATCTCACTTACTGTGGTAGCTTTAGCATATAGGACAGTATGTAATTTTTAATATTCCTCAATAAATATTTTAATTAAGGTATAAATGAATGGATCTTTGCTGGACTAACTAGTATTTCTTAAATTTTCTTGTTTTGTTTCACTGAGCTTTTCTGCATTCTATTAAAGAAGAGCCATCAAAAGATCCTGTTGCTCTATCCTAGAAGGAACAACAAGACAATATTGATATCCTGACCGCCAATTGTTCAGTGTTGCTTAAAGGTATCTGTATTTTATACCATACTAATATGGTATATTAGTCATTTACTTCTTAATAGTAAAAGACTTCATGAAAACAGCTCCAAACTCTTCCTCTTCATCCTGATCTGATATTTAAGTGCTTAATAGGAGGACTACGAGAAAAGAAATGTTTGGATTCTCATATGCAGAAAAGATTTAATTTTATTTCTGAGTAAAAAAGATTAAAATCCTCAAAAGAAGTATTGCAAACTAGTTCAATCTCTGTGGAAAGCAATATGGAGATACCTTAAAGCGATACAAGTGAATCTACCATTTGATCCAGCAAACCCATTGCTGGGCATCTACCCAAATGATCCAATGACACTCTACAAAAAAGACACCTGCACTCGAATGTTTATAGCAGCACAATTCATAATTGCAAGGCTGTGGAAACAGCCCAAGTGCCCATCAATCCAAGAATGGATTAATAAAATGTGGTATATGTCTACCATAGAGTACTATTCAGCTCTAAGAAACAACGGTGATATAGCACATCTTATATTTCCTAGTTAGAGCTGGAACCTATATTACTAAGTGAAGTATCCCAAGAATGGAAAAACAAGCACCACATATACTCACCAGCAAACTGGTATTAACTGAGCAGGACCTAAGTGGACACATATGTACTACAGTAATAGGGTATTGGGCAGGTGGGGGGGGTGGGTATATACATACATAAGGAGTGAGATGTGCACCATCTGGGGGATGGTCATGCTGGAGACTCAGACTTGTGGGGGGAGGGCATTTATTAAAACCTTAAAATCTGTACCCCCATAATATGCCAAAAAAAAAAGTATTATGAGTCTCTGAACATCTATTTATTTATTTATTTATTTATTGAGACAGAGTCTCACTTTGTTGCCCAGGCTAGAGTGAGTGCCATGGCGTCAGCCTAGCTCACAGCAACCTCAAACTCCTGGGCTCAAGCGATCCTCCTGCCTCAGCCTCCCGAGTAGCTGGGACTATAGGCATGGGCCACCATGCCTGGCTAATTTTTTTTTCTATGTATATTAGTTGGCCAATTAATTTCTTTCTATTTAAAGTAGAGACAGGGTCTCACTCTTGCTCAGGCTGGTTTCGAACTCCAGACCTTGAGCAATCCTCCTGCTTCAGCCTCTCAGAATGCTAGGATTACAGGCATGAGCCACCATGCCCAGCCAGTGTCTGACCATTTAGAGTCAAAACCTATGGTCACAATTATTAACTCTTGTGCAGCCTCTGCTTTACCTGGTTATTCATTAGAATCATCTGGGGACACTTTTAAATAACACAGATGCTAAGCTGCATACTCAGAGAGTTTGATCTCACTGGTCTAAATGGGACCATGGCATTTCTAGATAACCTTAAATTTCTAACACAGATAAATTTTAGGAATGGTAATTATTGTTTACAGGGATAAATCAGAAATGATTTGAATATCCTTAAAGTGTTATTGTCACAGTAGATTTAATGAGATGGGAAAATATTGACAACATATTATAGCATGAAAATTTTAAGTTTACATGAAAGAACAGAAAGCAAATGGTCTTGCTTAAAATAGATGTATTATTTCTAAAGTTTTGATAGTATGTTCTCTATTTCTCACTGAAAAATAAAACCAGTTCAATTTCACTTCTTTGTGAAATTTTTCTTTTATTAAGGATTTTTTTTCTTATTTAGTGACACATAATAATATACATATTTATGTGAGACATAATGATGTTGCAACACATGCAATGTATGGTGGTCAGATCAGGGTAATTAGCATATCCATCATGTCAAAAATTTATCATTTCTTTGTGTTGGAAACATTCAATAATTGCTTTTCCTTTGTGGAGTGTCTGCAATCCATAATATTAAAACAAAAAAAAGCTGTGCACAGTGGCATGAACCTATAGTTCCAGCTACTCAGAAGGCTGAGGCGGGAAGATCCCAAGGCCAGGAGTTCTAGGCTGTAGTGTGCTATAATTGCACCTGTGAATACCTGCAGCACTCAAGTAACATAGCAAGAACCCAATTCTAAAATTGAGAGAGAGGTTTCAGCACCATGCTGCTGTCCAGGTTTCTTCCTGGAGGGTGAAAATTTGGAGGTGGTTCACCTTGCCCAGCCTCCTTGAGGTGCAGAGTTCTTCGACCTGCTGAGTTCAGGTAGACAATGAACAATGGACCTTTGTCACCATTATCTTAGACTTTGGGACATTAAAGTATTTAAGTTCTAGAGCCCAAAACGATAATAAAAATGGAACAGATGATAACCCAGCTTGGGCACCTGGATCAAAGGAAGAACAGGAGTTAGTTAAATTTGTCAAAGAAAACTGAAAGTATTTTCTTTTTTTTCCATATTTGGGAAGGTTGGCGAGCAAAATGCCTCTCAGGACTTTTGTTATCCTTTCTTGGGCCTGGGTCTGATTCCATGGGACAGCAACAATCCTAGTATTGCCCATTAAGGCTTGTGGTCACTTGTGCCTTTAGAGAAAAACAAAACATTACACCTGGGAGTTTAGTGATCATCTGCTCTGAATAACGATGCTTTAAAGATGAAGGGGTTCCAGCCCGGGAAAATCCTGCCACCTGCCACAGTCCACTGCCAAAATGCAGACCCTATGACCTGGCTCAGCCTAGCTTATTAATGTACTAAGATTTTAAGGAACTCAGAAAAACAAACAAACAAACCACTAATCTAATCTAAAATGCACAGAGTGGGTAAGGTTGAAAACTATTGTCTCAGCGTTTAGTCATGACTCAGGATTTTAGTGTCATAGGCCTGTAAAAGTTGATGGGAAGAAAGTATATGCAAAGATAGAACCAGGAGGGTAAACGTTTAAAATTTTAATTAAAAAGAAGATACTTAACACAGTGCAACACCTCAATACTGAGCAGTGGGGTGGTGTATGTTGGAAGAGTTTAGACCTTAGAGGGAATAGAAATACATATGAAATAATCAATACAATTCTTCCCACGTCCTTGGAAGACTTCTATTCAGTAATAATTAGGTATTTAATTTAATTTAATTTATTGTATTTTAACTTGTCAAAGTTAACAAAGGATGAAGCTATGGTCGCAAAATTGATTTTCCCAAGAAGTAATGTCATTTGTAATACCACTGTCCTACAAAGAAGGACCCAGGAAGTGACATGTTTATTTTAACATTTTAAATTATAGTAAAAAAAAAAAAAAAACAAAAAAAAACAGAAAGAAAAGAAAAAGTGGCTAAAACCTAAATGCCATGAGGAGAAGAGAACAAATTGGTATAAAAAGAAACTTTTATTTCCAGTTTGAATGGGTAATAAAAATAATTGAGAGGAAGGAAAAATAACATTATACAAGAGGTGGCAGTTTCCTTTGAAGTAATCATATATTAAGGTGTAAAATCGTACATAGCTTGGAGAAGTGGCTGAGTAAAACGATGTCATTTTTTTTCCCCATCAAATTAAAGAAGGCTGTGAAAGTAAAGTTTTTCTTTTCATGTGTATGACACAAACAGTGGTGTGCTTTACCTACTGTCAAGCTGGATCACTGTGATAGGACTTGCTGGTAAACATCACTGCAGAGTGGATTTAAAGAGATATCACCTCCTTTTCATCTGGCTGGAAGATGGTAATCAGCAGACAAGTGCTCTCCTGGTACTCATAGGAGGGAGCAAAACAGGAGATCAAATGCTTTTTACCCTCGACAAATAACTGTCTGCCAACACTTGGGTCTGTCAGGATTCCAGAAGATAGTGAACATTTCCCAGCTGGTGAAGCACTGCCTCTTTGACTCTGATATCTGCATCTTATCATGGGGTGCAAATTATTTAGCAACTACCACATTATTTATAGGTATGAATTGCACAAATTAATCTCATAAATAATTCATTTGGGGGCTGTGAATTAACAGTGAACCATAGTAAAATAAAAATCTAGTTTTGCAAAGCTGATATCCATTGTCATTGTGGGTTAGATTCTTTTTTTTTTCAAACAACACTTTTAGAACACTGCATGTGGCTTTTTAATGTTTAGAACCAAGACTGTGCAAAGTGAGGTGAAGAATACAAGCATCCAGATGATCTGTCAGATTGTTTTTAAAAATATAGAGAATTGAGGCAAGTTAGTGGGAATTTCTGGTGTGAATTATATAGATAATTACTTCACTTTTCAATTTAATTTGGGTGTATAGATAGAAACATCCATAATAAATAGCAGCTTTTAATGTTCAAATTAAAAATTTTTTTTCTTATGGAAGTTCTGAAATCCATGGACTCATAGGATGAAATAGTTTTGATACGGAAGAAAGTAGGTCTTGTCCTAACAGCATGGCATGTTGTCAAACTACCTCACCAATAATAATAATAAAAAAAAGACTCTTACTTAGGTACCCCATAATCCATTTTTAAAACTTGAAATAGAAACAAAAATTTAACTTCCCCACAGTAAGACATAAGAATGTCACTGCGGACCTAAGAGAAAGACAGTCACAAGTTTGTTTGCTAGTAGACTCCTAGGGAGCTGAACACAAAAATCCAATAAATAATTAGCTCTCCTGTGACAGGCTTCTGAATTACTGTGATACATTAATTGGACAAAATTAGCATGAATTAAGGCAAATAACTATAACATGTAATTTATTACTTACTAAGCATGGTGCTGCAGTGGAAGCTTCGGATTTCCCTTAAGATTGCTTTAACAGCTATAATGCATTCCTTAATTTACTCTGTGGAAAATCAATTTTTTCAGAGTTCATTAAGCACCAATATGTTACAATGCAACTCTCTAGAGCATAGAGCCTCAATACATTATGCAAATCCATGCCAGTGTGGTACCAATATGTAAATAGCAGTAATATTATTGTCAGCCTCCTATTGATAAGTCTGACCAGAATGAGAACACCTAGAACTTCTTGTATCTGTTGACTTATTTTGTGTGTGTTGGGGCCGTCTCATGCTGTCCTTTGCTGAATATGGTGCCACTATTTCTTGCAAGATATAAGAAAGCTTTTATCAATGGCTGGATGCAGTGTCATTTTCATTTAATTTTATGCCTTCTTGTCTATGTTAACCAATCAACAAGTGTTTATTAAGTATATATTATGAGCCCAGTGAATTCACTTCTAAATTTTAGTTGATACAAGGCTCTATTTACCACATTTGAGTCAGAGAAATAATTCAGGTCACAAAAGCCACAATTTTATGGAAATATATCTCAATTCCACATTTCACTTGGCATAAATCTATGTAGATCATATTAACAACAAAAAAGTAATGCATGATTAAACCGGAAATAATTTTATAAAAAGAAGTGTTCAAGAAAAGTCTAATCCAGAGCAATTTGGTTGGCTTTAAGGTTTGATAGGAAGAATAATCATTACAAAAAATTAATATCCACAGTATCTGATTTTTCAAGAGATAGTGATTTTGGTGTCCTAATAAATAGCAATTCTATAATCCTTTATGACTTTTTTTCAAAATTGTTTCTTTTAGTTTCTAACTAATTTTCCACTGTTTATCTTTTTCTAGGTTATTTATGGCATTAAAAATCAATTAAGTCTCAATTTTCAATAATAATAGAGTGCTGTGAACTGAATCATATTTCCCCCAAATTCATATGTCGAAGCCCTAACCCCTAATGTGACAGTATTTGGAGATGGGGCCACTGTGAGAAAATTAGGTTTAGATGAGGTGGAGAGGGTAATGCCCTTATTGGTGGAATTACAACCCTTATAAGAAGAGACACCACAAACTGGCTCACTCCCTCTTTCTCCACCACGTGAGGACACAGGGAGGAGGCAGTTGTTTGCAAACCAGGACAAGAACACTTCCCAGAATCCCAGTGCAGGCATCTTGATCTTGAACTTCCAGGCTCCAGAACTGTGAGAAATAAACATGTGTTATTTAAGCCATCCAGTCTATGGTATTTTGTTAAGGCAGCCCAAGCTGGCTAAGACATTAGGTAAGTTGGAAAATTATAAATGTGTCTAACTTGGTGGATTGCATTAATAAATTATATTGATTTTTAAAATATTGGAGTATGATTTCTTGGGGGGGGGTTGAAAATACTATATATATATAAACTTTATGGAGGATATAAATTTAAAAGTTATCTGTGATTGACTCTTTGGTTTCCTGTAATGAAAATGAACTTCACTGATTTAAGAAACAAAAAGAACTATATAAGATCATGCTTTTTTTCCCCCTAATGAACCTATTCTACTTTCTTTCCTTTCACTTGGTTCTAGCCACACTGTCCTCTTTGTTCTCTCCTGGTATGCACCAGGCGGGTTCACACACTGAGGACTTAGCACTTGCTGTTCTTTCAGCCTGGAGCTCTGTGACTCCAGATAGATTCTTCCCAACTCCCTCACTTGCTCTTTCCCGTATCGTATCTAGAATTGCAGGAACCTCTCACCACTGTGCTCTCATCCCCTTAATGTCCTCTATATTTTTCCACAAAACAAACCCATATTGTTTTTCTTACTATAACATAACTACATTATATAATTTACATTTTATTACCTTTGTTTATTGTCTGTTTTGAAGAATATAAATTCCATGAGAGGAGGGATCTTTGCTTGTTTTATTAACTGATGTATAACAAATATCTTGAACAATGTCTGGAACATAGTAGAGGTTTGATAAATATTTTTCTGAATGAATACATTTTTAACCAAATATGCTGTTTGTGCTTGTTTAGTTACATTTGTACGTGCGTGTGAGAGTGTGTGTGTGTGTCTATGTACATGTATGTGTCTGGAGAAGAAAAATATTATTTAATTCTAAATCTGTGAAATAGGAAAAATAATACTTATAGTGTTGTTATTAACATCAGCTTATATAAGATATGTAAAGTGTTTAGTATAGAATATGGAGCATAATAAGCATTTAACAAATGATATTTTCTTTTGTTTACCATCTGGTTGACTATTGTTTTTGGAAGCAGGCTCTTTATGGTTGTCCAAATTACAATATTTTATTTCATCCATATATCAATTGTTTTTTATCAATTATGTTTTATTTCATCCATATATCAATTAGTTTTTCTAATTAAAACTCTTTGTTGGACATTTAAGTTTTCCCAACTTTTTACTGATACAAATATTTATGTTGTCCCTGTCATTTTTTCCTATGTTTTCTTGCATTTTCCTTCATAGCACTTAACAGTTTATAATTATATATTTATTAAAATTTCAATTTTCTTTAACGTTTATTTTCATAAAGTATTATAAATTTCAGTGAAGGCAGGTACTTATGTAGTTTAGTCACCTTTTATACCTGGAGCCTAGCAGGGTGCTTGCCACCTAGTAGGTAATATATATGAAAAGAAAGAAACACCAAAGTCCTTAAAATGAATTAGAAATTATAATGTAAACTTGAAAGAAAACCTCCAGAAATCCAAAAATGGAGAAAATTGTTTAATGATTCTTAAATTTTTATAATGGGACGGCAATATGATCAGTACTCTCCCTATATAGATTGGATTTTTTTGGTTGTTGTTTCTAAATACAACACACTGAAGTAGTGTGGACTTTCTCATTTTTGGTTAAATTACTTTTATCCAATTTGTTTAACATAAATAGACTCAAATTTAATATAGTGGATTGGATTTCTAGAAGTATTTTCTTTTTTTTTTCTATGTCTGTGTTTTTTTTCATTATTCTTTTAGTGTATTATGGGGGTACAAGTGTTAAGGTTACTTATATTGCCCATGCCCCCCTCCCCCCTGGAGTAAGAGCTTCAAGTATGTCCATCCCCTAAACATTGTGCATCTTACTCGTTGTGGTTGTATATACCCCTTCCCTCCTCCCCCGCAGAAGTATTTTCTATATTGTAAAATACTACTTGATTGTGAAATATATTGATGGCGATTAGATATTTAATTGTACAGAAATTGGCCATTATGATAGGTACTAACGAAGATCAAGGTTTATAGGCACCAAATAAGATCAATTTTTAAAAAATATATCCTGGATCTTTGCATATTTTCTGTGATTAATAAATTCTTTTATCAGTTTTGGTAAGTGAGTGTGCTGAGGCAGTGAGTGTGCATAAGTTGTCCGATATATTTTTTGTAATGGAAAAATTTGCTTGAGGACTGTAACATTGCCTTTTTTCCTGACTGGATGGAGTTTGTTAGCATATGCTACAATTTTATCTAGAAATGAGGGAAGTTTGGGGCAAGTGAAATTTTGATGATTTAGCACTTATGTAGGTTTTAAAATTTTTTATTGGTTTTAAAAGAGAAAGATAATGGGAATTATGTGGAGAGTAAAATTGATGAAATTTAGAAGGAAAAAGAATAATGCATAATTTTAAAAAATGGAAATAGGGAAAAACTTCCAACAAACTACTGAAATAAGAGGTTTCTTTAATCACCAGTAAATTCTACATAATCTAATTTCCATGAAGATATCACTAGAATATTATTTCCATGAATAGCAGACATCATGTTTCATCACTGAATTATTAGTACATAGGGCAGAATGAAAGAGGACTCAATCAGGAAGTTGGCTAGAGAACTAATCTTTAAGGTGTGTCAAAACATTATTAGGGCATCAAAATATCTCTGAAAACATAAAAAGATGGTGAAAATGTTATTTCCTTATTATCTCTCAGGAAGAATATTCCATGAGGCAGAAAGATATACTTTGTTTGTTTCTGCCTAGAAACAAAATCTGGCTAGATGGTGCAATAAAATATGGCGGCCTATTATAAGTCATGGGTGTAGTTCTTGGAAGGGCTTTGGTTTGCCTGAATAACTCATGTATCTATGAGACCAAGCTGATTTACCTGAACTAAAAGAGGAAGAACTAAGGTCCATATTAGTCTGACCAACCAGAGTGATGGGCCTTTTCCTCTTTTTATCATAAAATTCTCAGCATCTACCCTAAATACATAGAGAGAAGAAATATGTAAAGAGTGCCACTTTTAAAGGATACTCTAGTGATCATGACTTGCTCTAGCAACCGACTGTTTTTGTTCTTTTGTCACCATAATGTATAAGCATTGTTAAACTCTTAGTTTATAGTCACTATCACCCTGGAATGACTGAGAAAGTTTTCAAATCTCCAGGAAGATATTGATGTTAAGGAGGTGGGGAAAAATAAATTTACTTGTGAAAAGTTTGATTTGATGACTTCATGACTTCACATGGACATAGATTATGTGGGAAAATTCTGACACCTCTAGAATATTTTGACCACAGCTAATTAAATTTTGACAACAAGAGCTCATAAATATTTATTTTACAATGTAGGTTTTGTGAGTATATTTGATAAACACATATGATGGTAAGGTTGACAAAGCATGACTCAAAAAGTATTTACAGAGCAGAATGTTATGATATATTGTATCAGATCTCTGATTTATATGGAGTAGCTAGAAATGAATTTACATGATAAAATAGACCATTTACTGCCTGTAAAATGTATAAAATACTAACCCAATCTGTACTGCAGAAGTTTATGTGACTTTTATTACAGGCACTTTGGTTGTTTCTATCTGCTTGATAGTTATTTTTTAGGGTCTTTGTAATATTCATTTTAAAAATTAATACTCCTAGATTAGATTAAAATCTAAGTATCTGATAAATAACATATAGTGTGAATGAAAATGTTTTTAAAGAGTGCAAGAGCTATGAAATCTTTTTATGATTGCATCCAAGTAGTGCTATTAGAATGAGAGCTTATAAAGATACCTTATTTCTCAAAGTAAATAATGTTTTTCTTTTACATTATATAACTATGTGTTCTGAAAGTGCCTTGAAGAATAGAATCTCTTGGCCTGAGATTAATAATCACATCTGCTATTTGTTTACTTACATGTTTAATAATAATGTCATATTTATACAATATTAATGTTGTGCTTGTACATCTATTACCACATTCTGTGCTTACAATAGGCAAATAAATCATGTTTTGTTAACGTCACTTCATACAGGCTATTTTTTTTATTTCAGCATGTTAAAGGGGTACAAATGTTTAGGTTACATACATTGCCTTTGCTCCACCCAAGTCAGAGCTTCAAGTGTGTCCATCCCCCAGATGGTGCGCACCACACCATTAGGTGTGAATACACCCATCCTCCCATCCCCCCCATCTGCCCGACACCTGATGAATGTTACTACTATATGTGCACCATTGAGTCAAATATCTGGGTTCAAATACAGTTTTTGCTTTCTACCTATATAGAATAAATAATAGAATAATTAACATTTATTAGGCAAGTGCATCTGCCAGTTATTGTGCTATACATAGTTTATTTAATGACCCCCAACATGGGAACCTTTATCATTTCTTCTTTACAGGTTAAGAAATTGAGGCTTAAGGAGATTAAGTTATCTACTAAAGGTTGCACAGCTTTTAAAGGCATAGCTAGTGATGTAACCCGGCCAGCCTGAACCCAAAGCCTAGTTTTAATCACAACACTAGACTGCACCTCTTTAAACCACAGTGACTTGGGACATAGTTCCCACAGTATAACACTTTGCTGTCAAGATTTATGCCTACCAGATATCTAAATTTTGGCCTTTAAGGAGCTGCATGGGGAACTTAATAGTATGTTCCTTTCTTATACCCATCACTTACCTTCACAAGAAGATTGGCCACAGATTTTCCACTATCTCCATTCTAACACTACCCAATAAAGTAAAACACAAATGCCCTAAAATGAAAACTTCCAGTTTCTGTCTTAATGTTAGTGTTTTTTTCTCCTCCTAGCGATGGTATTTGGTTCTAAGTGAGAGAAGTCAAGATTCAGAAGCATCTTCCCAAAGTGTGATGGCAGAGGAATTCTAGAACAAACTATATAAGGCAGCCAAAAGCTCATAGCATGAGAGAAACTTCAAAGATAGTAAGTGAAAAGCCACGAAGACAGCCTCAACTGTCAAGTCTGGGTGGGAAATAAGAAAATGAGAAATTAAAAAATATATAGCAAGATTGGAGGAAAGCTGTGGAAGAAGAGCTTGGATAAGCAATTCGGATCTAAGGTGGTAGACATCACCTGCACATGCATTATTGGTTGTATTACAAGAGGAAAACCCTGAGCTTAGGGTACGTGGTATTTTATAGTGGACAGTATGCATGCTGGGCTTTGCTCTGGAAGGAGAGATTATTTTACTGGATGATAGTATGCCTGGAGGGAGATGCCATCTCTTTCTTCCAAGGTTATTTGTTAAACAAACATCTTTCGAAAGATAGTTCAGAAGAAAGGCAACCAGTCAGTGCCTCTACTCCTAGGATGGGCAGATACTTGACGGACTGCTAAACACTTGTGTCTCATTAATATCTATACTTTATTTCTATGCTATCTTGGCATCTGGCAAGTTTCCCCATGAGTACACCACTCCATTGACCACTTCCCTGGGGATAACTACCCACAGTTTGTAAACCAGTTATTCCTCCAGAAAGCACCCATGAGTAGGCTAAATTTAGAAAGATCCTCACAGTCATCTGAGGGTTTCTTGAGCCACTGGTGGTATTTCCTTAAACACCTGAAAATTTCTTTTAAACACCCTTAAGGTATATGTCACTGTGTTTTTAGGAGGGAGGTGAATAAATGACTGGCTTTCACAAAATAAGTACATTCCTGAAGGCATCACAGTGTCCTTGAGAGAATACTATATACAATTATTAGGCCTCCCAAGTGGACCTACATCAGTTGGAGGGTACAGATTGCAAAAGCCTCCATTCAAGCCAGTCAGTATTAATTTTCCCAAATGGTTGAGACTAGTCTTTGTGTTTGGAGGGAGGGCCGGAGGAAGTCAGTCTAATTTGTTCTTTGTCTTTGGCACCTCCCTGATGAAATTTGTCTTCCCCATGAAATGATTAAGCCTTGGCCAGGCAAACAGGGGTGTTGAAAAATGATTTGTATGTGAAGTGCAGGAGCTGGGACTCTCTATGCTCTTTCTAATAGATTTATTAATATCTGTGAGGTTAAGGGTAATGGTGTTCAAATCATGGTAGGAGTGGTCTGGTGGGGAATCTCAGACCCAAGCAGTCAGTCAGTTAAATATAAGGCTCTTGCAACAGTTTGGGAGACTTGCATCAGAGTGTTTTCCTTTAGAAGAAAGCCTCCAGGGTGGCTCTGACAAATAACAGATCATAATGTCCCAACTTCTCCCTTAAGATTTTCATTCCTTCCTCAGCCAAAAGAAAAGTCTGTTGCTCTCCCTCCACTGCCACAAAATCAGCACTTCCTATTCACATAGCTGTTGTGCCATTTGTTTTCCAATTATCTTTTATTTGCATCCAGATTGTTCAACTGGAAGCATCGAATACTGCACAAGAGGTATCAGTACATTTTTATAACACTCACAGAGACACATGGTGACATATGTTATCCACTTTTGCCCAGGTGGTCTATTATAGGGGACTTGGCTAGCAGTATGCTTATGAAAATATTAATTATTCTTATAATCTAGGACTACATAAATCCAATAAGAGTATCCAGGTGACTGGCCACAATTAAATTTAACCCCCCTACACACCTTTTAACCAGGCTGATGCCCAGTGGGTATAGCAACCAGGCCTGCCTGGGATTACAGTTATAATAAGAAATACACATACAGGAATGGTCAGGGCCGAATGCCAGTTTTCAAAATAGATCTATATAACACCACCATGCCCAGCTTTTTTGATGAGATCACTACCCATGAAGCAGGTGAGAGAAAATGATCCCTCTTTGCATATAACCGCTTTCATTGATCAAACTGCCTCACTAACATTGTGGACCAGGAGGAGGTAAGGAAAATAAAGTCAGAAATATTTTTGACTTGATTTTTGAGGAAGCATTTGTAATACTCAAAATCAGATACCTGTAGGTGCATGGAAGGTCTAATGAATATCTGGAATATAAGCCCACTATGGAGTGGCTTTTCCAATAAAAGGTGAAACATTATCACAATGTAAATTGTTTGAAAAGCCAAATATTAATATGACATGGATAATTTCAAGGATCATAATGGTACAGTGAGAGTCAGCTGAGCTGATAAGCATACAACACTGTAACCTGACAAAGTGTCACAGTGGCCAGGTACTGCCAATAGCCCTAAGAGAGTGGTGAAGGTCCTGATGTAGCTAATCTAGGAGTGAGCAGGAGCAATGCCCTTGCAATGAGTCCTCTCTCACTGTAAGATAAATGGGTCAACTTTCAGTGGGAGTCATAACTCTGACATGCCATAGGAGCATCTGTATCTGAAGCATAGAGTCCCTTGCTTTGTACTCGGCTTGTAATTGTAGATGTGTTTCCATGTGCATCAAGATAATGGAATAAGGCAGCAATCATGGCATTTAGAGTGGCTCAGCCTCCATCAGCTATTTGATTCCAGTTGATCTCATTAGAGAATTGACACTTACTGTAGGCATCTGCATAAGTCACCCAGATAGTTTTTTCAAAAACCACTATTTGTTTCCATAGTTCATAACTCTAAAGAGGCTGGTCTTTAATCTACTAGTCTGAAGTTTTCTAAGTGGTAGACCAAACATCTAGGCAATTGGCAACAGTCCAGGAGTTAGTAAAAAATACACCAAGGTTCATCAAGGGGGGTAGAAGCCAGAGCTTTGAGTTCTGCCCCTTAAGCAGAACAAGCAAATCCATTTTGGTTCTGCTATAGCTGGAGCTGAATTGAACAACCACAGTAGTCCAGTGGACAACCTCAAAATACAGTTTAGTCAAACCATTAGTGAACGAGACCCAGACATTTAGGGAGATCTCTGTGAATGGAGGACCCCATTGTGTCAGCAGCTTTGCTTCAGGTGGTAGAATGGGGAAGAAATTTCCTCCAAAGGGAAAGCTTCCGCTGCTCCATATAGAGCTGAGATGCTGTGGCCAAATTGTGTACTGTGGCCAAATGTGTACTATACCATTTCCATTTGACAATGAAGGTCTGTTTGGTTCTTCCTGTTTTCTTAGCTATCGAGCCCAAGTTGACCAAAACGGGAATCTCAGGCCAGAGAGTTATTAATATAAGGCCTCCTTGGGTCAGTTCTTCAGTTTTGGTAAGAACCTAGCATTAAGCATTATGTGATTTTCAACAGGGCCTATCTGCTAGCCATGTCAGGAAGGTGATGCAGATGGAGGTTGCCAGCCTTTGCCAGAGGCTCTTGTCAACCACAGCATCATACACATAGGCTTAAAGCTCAAAGGGATCAGATTTGTGGGGACCCAAAGACACCTGCACTTCTCTCCGTGTGGTTTTCCTCACCAGAAGACTCTACACTTTTGGGGTGGAGAGGTACAAGGATATAACACATCAATTCCTACTGTACACTCAGATGTAAAAGCAACAAAAACATTAAATTGGCCCAAATGGTCCAACCCACAATGTCACATTAGCTTCCCTTCATGTCTCTGAAGCCTATCTAAAGCCCATTAGCTCCTAAAACATACAGAAAAGAGACACCCATGTCTCTCACTCTCTAGCATTTTCCAAACACATTATCTAGCTCTATGCTTCTGTACTATTTTGTATGTGAGATTCCCTCTGCCCGATGTATCTTTATTTCTCTCCATCTGTCAAGTTTTGTCTCTTTTAGTTTCTAGCTCATGTGCAGTATTCTCTGTGAAGCATTTGCTAACCCCACTCATCGGGCTGCACATACTTGCTTTCCCTTCAGTGTTATGATGGCCCATGTCTTGTCTTGTCTTTTTCTTTCTTTCTTTCTTTCTTTCTTTCTTTCTTTCTTTCTTTCTTTCTTTCTTTCTTTCTTTCTTTCTTTCTTTCTTTCTTTCTTTCTTTCTTTCTTTCTTCAGATGAGGTCTCACTCTGTCACCTTCTTGAGTGCCATTTCATCAGCCTAACTTACAGCAACCTCAAACTCCTGGGCTCAAGCAATTCTCCTTCCTCAGCCTCCCTAGTAGGTGGGACTACAGGTACACGCCACCACACTGGCTCATTTGTTCTATTTTTTGTAGAGATAGGGTCTCGCTTTTGCTCAGGCTGGTCTCAAACTCCTAACCTCAAAGTGATACTTCCACCTAGGGCTCCCAGAGTTCTAGGATTATAGGCCTGAGCCACTGTGACTGGCTATCACTGCCCATTTCTGTGATGGTAAGAATACCACTGTGTTCTACTTATTTGTTTACATGCTTCTCCACCCAGCTGGCCTGTGAAGTTCTCCAGGTATGGGCTATGTCTTGCTCATCTTTATATCTTGGTATCTGGTACCATGTTTGTTTACTGAGCACACTTCTGAGTGGTAGGCTGAGTACTGAGAAATAAGCTAGCTTCTATTGGAGTAGCACCTGATTTACTTTCCATTACTTTCAGAAATTTAACCAAAATAAATCTTGCTTCTGTCCTGTTATCAAAATTAAATATATTTCCTTATCAAAACTAAGTATAATAAATAATATGTGCCCAATAACTATAAAGCAAGAGATTGAGTTGGGATGGGAGTTCTGGAAAAACAGGCACTAATTATGCAACATTTGAATTAGTAGGCACTGATAATTCTTGTATAGCACTTTATGTTTTATTATATATTTTATTATTTGATTCTAAAACACAACTGTGAGACAGGTAGTGAAGGTAATATTCTTTTATCTTGTTTAATAGTGAGAAAACAAGATCTCAGCAATAGTGACCTATTCATCGTCACACAACTTGTTATTGACCAAGTGAACACTTTTAGCTGGGACTTTTTATACCGTTGTCTGTACCTATTGCATGACCATGCTATTTTCATTTGTCCTGTTTCATCCAGAATAATGTTCAATGAGTCTGCTCAATGTAGAGACATCACCTTCAAACAATTTCTGAGCCTTTAAATGGAGATGCCTTATCAACTACCTTGGTGTGTATAAAAATTTTAACCAGATTTTTCAGCTGTTTAACATATACCACAAATCACCAATAACTGTAGTAAAATGTATAAATGTGTGTTGAGTTTTAGTAGCACCAAATCCCTTTTGGAAATAGGAAGATTGTACACAGTGAATGTAAAAATGATTTTTAAAAAAATCAGTATCTTCTTGCCAGGTGGTTTATAAAGTTTTACTTGCTTTGCTTGGTATGTGTCTCAGTCTACTTCCAACCCTCTTTTGTTTGTGGAGTGTCATCTTCTAAAATGCACCATGCTTCTTCTTCTGGGAATGGGTCAGTCTGTGTTGCTTTGCATGTTTTAGAGGTTTATAGACTTCCTCCAGCAATAACTCAGTATTTGCTTATTATTACCATAGTTCACCATCCTTCCTGCAAATGTCTATACACTCATGTTCCAGTATTTTCCAGTGGTCTTTTATTTTCCACTTTAAAATACTTTTTTTCTGCTTTTTTTTCAAACAGGATGCCATGGCAGATACTTTTGCTTCACACACTTAACTACTCTGGCTCTCTCATGGCCAGACATCCACTTGGTATTTGCGCAGACTCCAGTGGCCAACACAGCCTTCTTTCACTGTTTCTACAGCATGTGGCAGGTACTTTCATCCACCCTTCCTTCAGGAAATCCTCTATTTAGTGCTGGAAAGAAATGCTGCTGAGCAGAACCACCAGAAAGTCAGCTCCTTTCAGGAAATAGCAAAACTGTGCCTGTTGGATATTTCCTGTTCCTTCATTTTATAAGTACACTTTAACTGAAATTAAAAAAAACAAAGACTATACATCAAAGTTTGTGGCAGTATGACTAATTCCTTCTATGTTCAACTCTTTACCATACATTACTTGTGGTTTAAATTTACAAATTCAAATAAGTTCAGTTTTAAAAATTTTTGTTAGAGGTGAGACAGAACAAAACGAGAGATTTGTCATAAATAAAACATCTTGTTATGGTAGCATGGTATCTCTGATTTGGGAGATGCTGTAAATATTAACATTTGTTATTGACATAAAAATTCAAAATGTTTTTATTGAACAATAGGTCCCTATTTGTAAAATATAGTGAGAGTCACTTTAGTGCTAAAAGCGGGGAAAGAAAGTGACTTGAATAACTTCTTTACAGTCCTCTTCAACCTTTCCCTACCTTATGAAGGGTAGGAAAAAGGAAAAAATGTATAACTTCAGATGGGAGACTGGAATATTTGCATCTTCCCAGAGAGTACAGTAATTAAGATGAACAATGGAGGTTTGTTTTATTTGGACTTCATGAGTTCCTTTTTTAAAGTTTAGGCTTATCTTCAAAGGATTGTTTTAATAGCTTAAAAGTTCAAACTCTCACACCTTAAAATCAATAAAATACTGAAATTACTGGTTGCTACGAAATGGTTTTATGGGAAACTAATCCAAGTAAAAATTGGCACTGAATGAAGAAAGTTCCATCATCTTGAGCAAAGCATACAGAGGGCCTGCATACAGAGGGCCTGAGTGGGGTAGAGCATGAAAGGTTGGAATTCTTACACCAACACCTGCAGAAAATACAATAGTCTCCAATTATCTGAGATTTCACTTTCTCCAATTTTAGTTACCCATGGTCAACAGTGGGCTGAAAATAGTTGAGTATAATACAACAAGATATTTTGAGAGAGAGACCACATTCTTGTAACTTTTATTACAGTATATTGTTATAATTGTTCTGTTTTACTATTATTTATTGCTGTTAATCTCTAACTGTGCCTAATTTATCAATTAAACTTTATCATAGGTATGCATATACAGGTAAAAATAACAGTATAGATAGGGTTTGGCACTATCCAGGGCTTCTGGTATCCACTGGGGGTCTTGGATATCTACTGTATCTCTTCCTTATCTCCACAAGGGGTGGGCAAAGATGTGGTCAACTAGTTTCTTCAAGTATGCTCCGTCATAACTAAGCTTGGAGAATACTTGATTAGAATCAGCTTTTTCTCTCCCT
Source organism: Microcebus murinus (assembly GCF_040939455.1). NCBI lineage: Eukaryota > Metazoa > Chordata > Mammalia > Primates > Cheirogaleidae > Microcebus > Microcebus murinus. The sequence continues at coordinate 69,786,376 of NC_134112.1, forward strand.
CCTTTCTTTCCTTCCTCCTTTCCTCCCTCCATCCTCCCACCCCCTCTCTTTCGTCTCTCTTTTTTCACTCTCTCTTTCCTTTCTTCATTTCTGCCTGCCTGCCTGCCTTCCTGCCTGCCTGCCTGCCTGCCTGCCTTCCTTCCTTCCTTCCTTCCTTCCTTCCTTCCTTCCTTCCTTCCTTCCTTCCTTCCTTCCTTCCTTCTTAATACCATATCCTTATCATCCCAAACACCAAATTTCTATCCCATTAGACTAAAGGAACTGTTGGAACAATGATGTCACCCTTCACAATATTTTTTTTGTATGATATCCCTCTACATGATATTCCTGAATATGAGATTCAGAACAAAAGCAACTTAGAGATGCACTTGTTTGTGGACAGGATCAGGTATCATCTAGTGTCACCTGTCATGTCTTCTTGTTCAGTGGTAGCTCAAGTTCAAAGGTTTTCCATTTATCATACTGTTGGCAGAACAATCGTTAGAGATATTGGGCAGATGGTCTCCAAGAAATTCATTGGCTGTATGACTAATCAGTAGTGGGTATTACCTGTGCCTCCCCCTATTTGCCACTTCACACTTGATTTGTATCTGGGGGCTGATTCTTAGTGCTGAGAATACTGAGGTCAAGAGTAGCCAGCAGCCTTGCCCCTGAGGCTCACAGTATAAATCTAAATTTAGGTCTTGAGAATCTGGCACTATAGGGCCCATAAGTCCTACACTATCACAAAGGATAGAGCTGAGCAATAGTGCCCCTTTATTTTTTATTTTTTTTACTTTGGATAAAGGAGAGCTTTATTTCTTTTCTTTTTTTTATTTCAGCATATTATGGGGGTACAAATGTTAAGGTTACGTATTTTGCCCCTTTAGATGGGATATTTGCTAATCCATGCAAAGAAGATGAGCCAAGCCTGCATATTCATTTACATGTCCTCAGTAGCCCTTGTAGGCATTTGAGTTGGACGCAAGTGAAGGACAACATTGTCTCATGCCAGTAACCATGCTTTTTTTTTTTTTTTTAATTTTTTTTTTATTTTGGTATATTATGGGGGTACAGATTTTAAGGTTTCAATAAATGCCCATTTCCCCCCCTCCCCCCAAAAGTCTGAGTCTCCAGCATGACCATCCCCCAGATGGTGCACATCTCACTCATTATGTATGTATATACCCACCCCCCTCCCCCCTCCCACCTGCCCAATACCCTATTACTGTAGTACCTATGTGTCCACTTAGGTGCTACTCAGTTAATACCAGTTTTCTGGAGAATATATCTGGTGCTTGTTTTTCCATTCTTGGGATACTTCACTTAGTAGTATGGGTTCCAGCTCTAACCAGGAAAATATAAGATGTGCTATATCACCATTGTTTCTTAGAGCTGAATAGTACTCCATGGTGTACATATACCACATTTTATTAATCCATTCTTGGATTGATGGGCACTTGGGCTGTTTCCACAGCCTTGCAATTATGAATTGTGCTGCTATAAACATTCGAGTGCAGGTGTCTTTTTTGTAGAGTGTCACTGGATCATTTGGGTAGATGCCCAGCAATGGGATTGCTGGATCAAATGGTAGATTCACTTGTATCGCTTTAAGGTATCTCCATATTGCTTTCCACAGAGGTTGAACTAGTTTGCAGTCCCACCAGCAGTGTAGGAGTGTTCCTCTCTCTCCGCAACCACGCCAGCATTTATTGTTTGGAGATTTTTTGATAAAGGCCATTCTCACTGGGGTTAAGTGATATCTCATTGTGGTTTTGATTTGCATTTCCCTGATGATTAGAGATGTTGAGCATTTCTTCATATGTTTGTTGGCCATTCTTCTGTCTTCTTTAGAAAAATTTCTGTTCAAGTCCTTTGCCCACTTTTTAATGGGGATATTTGATTTTTTCTTCCTAATTTTCGTGAGTTCTAAGTATATTCTAGTTATCAGTCCCTTATCGGATGCATAGGATGCAAAAATTTTCTCCCATTCTGTAGGTTATCTGTTTACTTTCATGACTATTTCTTTGGCTGTGCAGAAGCTTTGTAGTTTGATCATGTCCCATTTATTTATTTTTGTTGCTGCTGTGATTGCCTTTGGGGACTTCTTCATAAACTCTTTGCCCAGGCCGATGTCTAGGAGAGTGTTTCCAACTTTTTCCTCTAGAGTTCTAATAGTTTCATATCTTAGGTTTAAGTCTGTTATCCAGCGTGAGTCGGTTTTTGTGAGAGGTGAAAGGTGTGGGTCCTGTTTTAGCCTTCTACAGGTGGCTATCCAGTTTTCCCAGCACCATTTATTGAAGAGAGATTCTTTTCCCCAGCGTATGTTTTTGTCTGCTTTGTCAAAGATGAGATGGCTATATGAGGATGGTTTTATATCAGGATTCTCACATCTGTTCCACTGGTCAATATTCCTGTTTTTGTGCCAATACCATATTGTTTTAATTACTACAGCTTTGTAGTATAGTTTGATATCTGGCATATTAATGCCTCCCATTTTGTTTTTGTTGCCTAGAATTGCTCTTGATATTCGGGGTCTTCTTTGGTTCCATACGAAGCGTAAAATTATTTTTTCTATATCTGTGAAGAATGCTGATGGGATTTTAATAGGTATTGCATTGAATCTGTAGATCAGTTTGGGTAGTATAGACATTTTGATGATATTGAGTCTGCCGATCCACGAGCATGGTATGGATTTCCATCTGTTTACATCCTCTGCTATTTCCTTCCTCAGTGTTTCATAGTTCTCCCTGTAGAGGTCTTTTACCTCTTTGGTTAAATATATTCCTAGGTACTTTAATTTCTTTGTTGCTATTGTGAAGGGAATTGAGTCTTTGATTTGGTTCTCGATTAGATTGTTGTTGGCGTATATGAATGCCTCTGATTTCTGTGTATTGATTTTGTATCCTGAGACTTTACTAAATTCATTGATCAGTTCCAGGAGTTTCTTGGTTGAATCCTTGGGGTTTTCTAGATCCAATATCATATCATCAGCAAACAGTGAAAGTTTGATCTCTTCTGCCCCTATTTGGATACCTTTGATTCCATTTTCCTGTCTGATTGCTGTAGCCAAGACTTCCAGCACTATGTTGAACAGAAGTGGAGATAGTGGGCAGCCTTGTCTGGTTCCAGTTCTAAGTGGGAATGATTTCAATCTTTCCCCATTCAGTATGATGCTGGCTACGGGTCTGTCATATATGGCTTGTATCATTTTTAGGTATGTCCCTTCTATGCCTATTTTCTTAAGTGTTCGTATCATGAAAGGGTGTTGAATTTTGTCAAAAGCTTTTTCTGCATCTATTGAAAGAATCATGTGGTCTTTGTTTTTGCTTCTGTTTATGTGGTGAATTGCATTTATAGATTTACGTATGTTGAACCATCCCTGCATCCCTGGGATGAAGCCCACTTGGTCGTGGTGGATTATTTTTTTGATAAGTGTCTGGATTCGGTTAGCTAAGATTTTGTTGAAAATTTTTGCATCTATATTCATTAGGGATATTGGTCTGTAGTTTTCTTTTTTTGTTGCATCCTTTCCTGGTTTTGGTATCAGAGTAATATTCGCTTCATAAAAGGTGTCGGGGAGGTTTCCGTTCTTCTCGATGTTGTGGAATAGTTTCTGCAAGATAGGTACTAGTTCTTCTTTGTAAGTATGGTAAAATTCAGATGTGAAGCCATCTGGACTGGGACTTTTCTTTTTAGGGAGATTTTAAATTGCTGTTTCTATTTCAGCTGTTGAGATTGGTCTGTTCAGGGAATCTATTTCTTCCTGGTTGAGCCTAGGGAGGCTGTGTGTTTCTAGAAATTTGTCCATTTCCTCCACATTTTCCAGTTTGTGTGCATAAAGATTTTTGTAGTATTCATAAATTGTATCTTGTATCTCTTTGGGATCAGTTGTGATATCTCCTTTTTTATTCCTGATGGAGCTTATTAGAGATTTCTCTTTTCTGCTTTTCGTTAGCTTAGCCAATGGCGTGTCAATCTTGTTTATGTTTTCAAAGAACCAACTTTTTGTTTTATTAATCTCCTGAATAGCTTTCCTGTTTTCAATTTCGTTTAGTTCTGATTTGATCTTGTTGATTTTACTTCTTCTGCTGGGTTTGGGGTTGGTCTGTTCTTCTTTTTCCAGCTCTTTGAGTCGTTTCATTAGATTGTCTATTTGTGATCTTCTTGTCTTTTGGTTATAGGCATTTATGGAGATAAACTTTCCTCTCAGAACTGCTTTAGCTGTGTCCCAGAGGAGTTGATAACTTGTCTCTCCATTGTCATTTTCTTCATAGAAGTTTTTTATTTCCGTCTTGATTTCTTCATTTACGAAGTAATCATTTAGTAGGAGGTTGTTTAATTTCCACGTTTTTGTGTAGAAATGTGAGTTTCTGTTAGGGTTGATTTCTAGTTTTATTCCACTGTGATCTGAGAAGGTACATGGTATGATTTCTATTTTTTTTAATTTCTTGAGATTTTCTTTGTGTGCTAGGATATGGTCAATCTTAGAGAATGTCCCGTGAGCTGATGAGAAGAACGTATATTCAGTGGATTTTGGGTAGAATGTTCTGTAGATGTCTGTGAGACCCAATTGTTCTAGAGTTTTGTTTAAGTCCATTATTTCTTTATTAATTTTCTGTTTGGAGGATCTGTCTCGTGCCGTCAGTGGGGTGTTGAAATCTCCGGCGATTATGGAGTTGCTATTAATCCATTTGCTTAGCTCCAGTAAGGTTTGCTTTATGAATCTGGGTGCACCTAAGTTGGGTGCATATATATTTAAAATTGTTATCTCTTCTTGTTGGACTGTGCCCTTCACCATTATATAATGACCCTCTTTGTCTTTTACTACTTTTGTTGGTTTAAAAACTAAATCGTCTGAAATTAGAACTGCCACACCAGCCTTCTTTTGGCTTCTATTTGCTTGGAATATTGATCTCCACCCTTTTATTTTTAGTCTATATGCATCCTTGCAGGTTAGATGTATTTCCTGAAGACAGCATATACTTGGCCTGTATTTTCTTATCCATTCAGCCAGCCTATGTCTCTTGAGTGGAGAGTTTAAGCCATTCACATTTATTGAGAGAACTGATAGGTAAGGTAGATTACTGATCATTCTGTTGGGTTGGATGTTGTTGCTATGATTTCTGTCTTGAGCCATTGTAATATCTGGCCTTTAATATCTTTGGGTTTTGGTTGTTTTTATATTCGTGGGTTATTTTTATGATGTTCCGTGCATAACGCTGTTTTAAGTACTTCTTGTAGGGCTGGTCTTGTCTTGGTGAATTCTCTGAGCCTTTGCTTGTCTGAGAATGTTTTTATTTCTCCTTCATATACGAAGCTTAGTTTTGCAGGGAATCATATTCTAGCCTGGGCATTGTTTTGTTTCAAAAGAGTGAGAATGGGGCCCCAGTCTCTCCTTGCTTGTAAAGTCTCATTAGAGAAGTCTGATGTTATTCGAATTGGCTTTCCCTTGTATGTTACTTGCTTCTTTTGTCTTACAGCTCTTAGAAGGGCCTCTTTAGTTGATACTTTGGTTAGTCTGATGACTGCGTGTCGTGACGTCTTCCTGTTTGCATTGAATCTCCCAGGGGTCCTCTGAGCTTCTTGAACTTGTATATCAAGATTTTGAGCAAGGCCTGGGAAATTTTCCTCTATTATATCTTCAAACAGCTTGTCCAACCCTTGAGTGTTGTCTTCTTCCCCTTCCTGTAACCCTATGACCCTCACATTAGGTTTCTTCACATAATCCCACAGCTCTTGTAGGCTTTGCTCTTTTCTCTTGTTTCTCTGCTCTATTTCTGTGACTGATTTATTTAATTGGAGGGTGTTATCTTCAAGCTCTGAGATTCTTTCTTCTGCTTCATCTACCCTGTTCTTGAGACTTTCCACTGTATTTTGTAGTTCCTTGAATTGATTCTTCATTTCCAGGAGTTTGGTTACACTTTTCTTCATTGTGTCTATTTCTTTTCTCATATCCTGGAGACTTTTTGTGGTTTCTTGGTGTTGGTTATTGAGTTGTTGTTGCAGCTGGGTGAGTGTTCTTATGTTCCACATACGAAATTCCTCTTCTGTCATATTGGTTGCCTGATTTTGGTTGGTGTCCGTTTCTAGGGGGCTGGTGCTCCTCTTTGGGGGTGTGTTTTCCGTTTGGTTCTTCATATTTCCTGAGTTCTTTCGCTGATTTCTTCCCATGTCGATCAGTTGTTGTTTCTTTCCTTAGGTTATTGTTTGGGTATTCACACACCTTGTTTAGTTTCTGAGGCGTTAGGTGGTGCCTGTGGGTGAAATTGGACCACTCCCTGTATATTGAGTCAGTGGGTGCCGTGGAAAGGCTGTGCAAGATGCCGTCCCTGTCAGTAGGTGGCGTTTGCTTGGAGGAACAGGCTATGGTGTTGATTTTGAGTCCTGTTATCAGCTCTCGTTCTGGGCGGAGCTGGGTTGGGTAAGCCTGCCCTCAGGCCGTTAGCAGGGGTCAAAGTTCTGTTCTCTGCTTCCAGGGCGGGGCTGGAATGGTCCCGCTCAGCCAGAAAGTCTGGGTGTGGGGGTGGGGCTGTCTGAGACCCGCAGTCTGCAGCAGGCCTCGCTTCTTTCCACCCTCCCCAACTCCACAGCTACTCCTGGGCCTCTGCCAGCAGGCCAGACCACAAGCTACCAGGCCTCCCCGGACTGTGATGCCGGCGGGGAGGTTCCCTGCACAGAAATGCCACCTGGGTTGGGCGCACGGCCTCCTCCTGGGAGGAGGGTTGCCCTCTAGGACGCCGATCCGCCCCTGGAGGCACACAGACCTCAGTAGGCTGTTCAGGTATAACCCTTCTGTGCCCCGGGCAATGCTAGCCCTGGGTGCAGGGGATCTGGTCTGCAGGTCCGACCTCTTGGTCCCAGAGTTCAAACTGTATTCCCACCAGGGAGAGGATTTCCGGTCCTAATTCACCCACAGGGAGCCCAAGCTGGGTCTATGTCTCTCAGCCTCTGAGTCGGCATCGTTTTCCTGGGAACACGGTGCCAGCAGCACCTGGGAGGGCGGGCGGGGTCCCAAACGGGAAGGTCCCGTTCCCTGGAGGTGCCTCCGGCTGGTGGCTGTATTGTCTTTCTGGGCAGCCGCGGGTAGGGTCTGCGGAGGGGGGGAGGAGGCAATATGGCGCCTTCCGCGCGGCTGGGGTCTGTGCACACGGAGGTGCCCGGAGGAAGTTGGGAACCTGGTGCCACGTCTGCTACAGGCTCACCGTTGGCAGGCGGCGGCAGTCTCTGGGCTGGTGTCTGCAGGTCTCTCCACCCGCTGGGGAGCCCACCAGCAGTCCCGAATGCAGGGGAGGGGAACCAGCAGATCCACCTACCCTTGCCGCTGGTCTCCGGGCTGCTCCGGTGGTCTCAGCCTCCAGTTCTCAGTAACCATGTTTTAAAGAAGTTTTCATTGAAGAATAATGTAAATAAAATGTGCACCTCACTGAATTCATGTACACCTCACTGAATTTTTTTATGAACCACACACTCCCATGTAATCAGCATCAAGATTAAGAAATAAAATGAGTACCCCCATAATATGCCAAAATAAAAAAAAATAAACTAAAAAATAAATAAATAAAATGTTATGAGCATCCTATAAGCTCCTGTCTGCCCTTGCATTGACTACTCAACCCGCAACAACACTATCCTGATATCTACCTAGCCAGTGTTTTAACCATGTTTCTGGAATGTTTACTAAGTGTTTGAATATATGGTGCCTCATTATAACAGCACTGGGAAATCGGTAGGGCTGTGTATTCAATCAGGCAAACAATACCACTTCATTCAACATCATCTGTCACTGACTTCATGATGACATTCCATAATTTGGACAGGGTATTTTGTGAGTAACCTAAACAAAATCTACCTAAAAATCGTCCTATCTTACTAAAATAGCTAAACTTGAGACATTATATAATAGATAATACAATCTAACCCACTGAAAGTGCCTGTTATTTCCAGCAGTGGGAGGCTCAACTGTTGCTGAACTTCTCTTTCCCTTCAAGCCTTTATTCATGTTGCTTGATTTAAGGGCTCCAGGGTGCTTCTCTGATTAGAAGTGAAGAATACAATTGTTAGGACATTTGTTGCAGCTGTATGCTTCGCTCTCAAAGTTCATATATTACTGGGATAGTGCAGTGCCTCTGAAAACACATAAAGTTGTTACTGTTATGCTTAGCATGAGCCATGCAATACTTCCCTTTGGGGGATTTATTTTGATGGAAATAGCTCATTAGATCAGAAAATGCCTATTTTGTTTTCATTCCATTTTAAAAAAAAATATCTGTGCATGTTTGCATAGCAGGTAGAGTTAAAACTCCAGTGTAGCAACACTTTAGCTGCTTTTTCTTCCCTTTCAAAAACAATAACAGAAAAGGAAAATTTATACATAATATAGCATAATTTACTCAAATATAATGAATGCATGCAATTTTGCATCCTCAAGTATTAATTATAAAGGAGTTTATAGTAATTTATAATGCATTAGAAGATTATTTTTTGAAGAGACCTTACCAAAAGCCAATAGTAACTCTAGCTCCCATTTATAATAATGGAGTAACTGCATTGAAACTTGATTTTTTATTCTAATCATATAATTGAAAAATAACATTTAACATATCCCCAAACATAATGAACTCATTAAAAACCTTTTTATTTGTTATTTTATAATATTTAAAATAATTACAATGTTTTAAACAAAATTTTAGCCATTATTTTTCTTAGTTCTTTATAGACTAACATATAGTGGTGGAAGCTGTTTCTTAAATTATGCCACTGTATAATGTCCAAAAAAACTTGCATGGTATTGAGACTTGAGAATTCATAGACATTTTTTTCTTTTACATAAAAGAAAACCAAGATTTTCCAAGATTGGTATAGAAAAATGGAATCAGTTTTTGAATAGGGGCAGTTGGATTTTATAGTCTTTTTGGGAATTTTAAAATATTTACCCATACTATACTCATAACTCTAACCCTGGTCCTAATTTTGTCCTGAAAAGTGGGTGTAATGTGGATCTGGCTATTCCATTTTGATCCGACTGTGGACATGTGGCTTTTGCCTTTATAACCTACAGTGCAGTTGAAATCAGGGAGTGAGACGACACCTTTTAAAGTATAACAAAATGCAAATCAATTTAAAAAAGTAGCATGAGCTAGATGATTTGGCTTCTAGAGCGGAACATAACATAATTTGAGGTTGTAATTTACTACAAACAGACCAAAGCTGTTCCCTGGCTCCCCACAAGCCTGCTCTTAAATGACAGAAGACATATATGACCACTGCCTCATGGAAACACCTTTACAACCATCTAGAACTCTCAAAGTCAATGGAAAGATCTAGAGGCAGAAATAGAGTTATCACTTTTTGCTTTCACATTTCTTGTCTAAAGGCTTACCTCTTCTCTCAGTGATTGATTGACACACTGACCCCTCAGGAGAGACCTCCTTCCCATAGATGCAAGCCCTTGGCTTGCAGACTCCTCCGGAGAACCATTTGACAAGCTCACCCATACTCTCTATAATCACACAAAAGGTGCACATATGTAGAAGAGGGCATGTGCTTTGTATTTTTAACCTGTGTGGGAAATTTCTGCATTTCTATACCACAGTGAGATACCTAGATTCTTTGCTGTCTACTGATAGAAAGGGGATGAATTTAGCCTTAGTGAGGAGGGAAAAGTGGATTTTTTTTGTTGTTGTTGTTTTTCCGTTCTGCATCAAGACTGATAAACTAAAAATCTTGACAAATATTTGTATAGCTATGCAAAATAGTCACCTCTTGTCCCTCCCAAACCGTGGGACTTGACATTTTGTACCAACTTTCTCCCTTTTCTGAGGCCCTACCCTCTCAGAGTGGCTCCCCCTGTCTCTGTTCCATAGTTTAAAGGGGTTTTGTTTGTGATCAGGTTTCTACCAGCTTTGTAGGGGGGGTTGCAGGGTGAGCTCTGGTCCCTTACATAAAAGTAATATGTATTAATCAGGTCTCTCTTGACTGTAGCTTATAGACTCCTAATGTAATTAGATTAAGAAAGACGGATGCAAACCCTATTTGATCTAAACAAAATGATAAACAACAGCCACATAATAGCCGGGGACTTCAACAACCCACTGACAGAATGGGACATACCCTCCAAGCGAAAATAAAATACTTTAACCTCAGAAATTGATTAATTGCTTTAAATAGCTAGTTTGGCAACATAAAAGGAGCAACACAAATGAATAAAAATGGATATAGACTAGCTATTTCTATTGGGGAGAAATGGAAAAAATAATTTATTTTGACTATCTTAGTAATTGCTATAGATAGAAACATGATTCATTTGATGATAGCATTGAGTAAGAAGATGGCCTAAATATAGAGAATAATCACTCTATTACCCAGCTCACCTATGTTATAGAGCTTATGCTACTTTGTCTCAGGGGAAAGAGATCTCCAGGTGGTATAATTTTACATTAAGGTCAAGCATTCAGGCACAGGGAAGAGAACTTTCTTCTCAAAATTTGTTGCCATAATCAAAGGAAAGAGATATGCTTCTTGCTTCTTTTGTGATAGCCCTAGAGAGCTGTCACTATTGACATGTATTATTTTTATTAAATCTCAACCTTTTCGAGGCCACTGATTATTCCTTTTGTGAGAAGAAATGTCCACTAATTTCAAACACTACTTTAGAAAGGAAACAGACCAATTTACATAAAATAATTCACAGAAAGCCAATTAGCTGACAACTCTTTTGCTGAGAGCCAATTTGCCAAATGACCAATTTGCCTAAAGCTAATTTGCTAAAATCAATTTACTGAATGACCTATTCTCCAAATTAGCGAGAATTAAAAATAATTTTTGGTTCCATCACTGTTCCCACTTCTGCCACTACCCTTTGTAGCCACCTTTGTGCCTGGTCAGGTATTTGCCTCTAGGGGAAAAACAGCTATAAACTGTGCCAAGGCCTCTTTTAAGGCCTATCTGATAGGCCCCCGGGTTTGTGCCTTCCATTTTAAAGAAAAGGAAACTGAGGTTTGTGAAAGTGGATTAACTTGCTTATTTAAGTCAATTAAGTCGCCAGAATATTGCATACAGAGGTTTATCTGGGCCTAAATAAATACATGTGCTGCTTTTAATCACTGTGGCATGCACCATCTAATCATCTGTAGTGCGTTTTATACTGTGACCACACCTAAGAAGAATTAGGGCAAAATAAGTCTTTAATGACCAGAAGTTTTCATGAGAAAGAATATAAATCAGAAAATATAATACCAATGCATTAACTAACACTTTGTAAGAGAATGGGATATTTGGATTAAGTAAATATTCTGTTTAAAATAAGTGCATGTATTACACATTAGTAGAGATATCTAAACATGATAATATAAAAATATACCATTCTACATCTCTATGGAAAGAGATGAAACTTCACTATTTATTTTAGGTTGATTGAAAAGAGTTTGGAGTTATTATTCTGATAAAGAGGAGTTTGGACTCAGAGCTTACTTTGAACCAAGGTCCAACAAATATATTAAGGAGAAAGTTATCAATTCCTTTGGCAAATTATATCTGGTGTCAAACAAAATCATTACCGATACAACTGTCGGGAATCAGTCCTGGAAGGTGGGATGCATTGTTTTACATTAGCTCATTGTCAGAGTAGCATCTTCCAATGGGTGAAGGGATCACTGTCCCTGCTGACAGAGTAAGATCTGAAGGTACAATTCAATGACCTGCAGACAACAGTGAAATTGAGGTAGAGCTAGTACAGGCATCCAGTGGCCTATGCAAACTTATGTCATTTTTTTCATAGTAACTACAGTAGAGATGAAGTCTATTCATAGCCTCAGATTGAATGCCTGCTATTTTGCAGGGAAAGTTATTGTCCGACTAAGTGGTTAGTAGCTCTTTAGGAAAAAGAGGATTTTAAAAACTCTCTTTTGGAATTTAGGCGGGAAACAGAAGCATTGCACTATAGTGAATTAGAAAATGGAGCTCCTTCAAGGACTATGCACCATTTGATCAGGGGAATCTCAGCTGGATTCAGTTCTACCATTGCCTTGGCCAAAAGTCTTCATACAAGGCACAAACTGCTCTTTCCTTCCCCATGCAAAAATTATGAACAACAAAAGAACCACACTAATTACAATATAGTTTCCAAAAGACTTCTCCTCCAAGGTAATTCTCTATTCTCATCAACTATTAAGTTCTAATTGCTAATTGCCTATTCTTTTTGTTTATTTTTACTAATTTAAGTGAGTAAATTTATTTTATGGTATATTGTTGATATAAAAATGATCGTGATCAATAAGTGAAACAAACAAAAAAACAGTATAGAAAAGAGTAAGAAAGAAAGGAAAGTCTCCCCTCGCCCCATTTCCATCTTCTGGAAATAGCTACTGCAGGACTAAGCACTGAGGGTTAAATGACTTGCCCAAGTTCTAACCATCAGTGAGCAAAGGAGGGAGGCCCACTTTGACTCAGGGCCCACTTTGACTCAGGGATCTGCTTTCTAAAACCCTATATTCCACTTCTTCTTAAGCAGTTTCAATCTCTCCACTTTTTTCTTTGGATTTTTTTCTCAGTTATTGCCACAGATAAACCTCATCTCTCTTATTTTTCTTCTCTCTTCCTTTTGCTACTTAGAAATCCCATATGATCCTGGTTAAGTCAAGTGAGTACAGGAATAGAGCTGATGGTATGTTTTCATTAAATAAAATGAAGGTTTTTACCTTTTGTAGTGAAATTAGACAATATCAGGAAGCAATGATCAACCCTTAAAATATCTTGAATCCTCTCCAGAATCTATAATGACAACTTCTACCATCTCTACCTCTTATAATTAAAAATTTAATTTAATTTACCTTAAGCACCAATGTTCAAGGGAAATTTCTTATTAAATTTTATTGTACTTATTATTTTCCAAATGTATAGCAACTTTTACCTCACTTTATATGAATGAATTTAAATATTGCTTCAGACATCTTTCTTAAACTCAAATACCTCTTTGAAATTTTTGTACATAAAGTATGGGAAAGAATCATAAAAGTAGTTTTATTTCTATGTGGTTGATTGATTTATAGAAGGAATTTATTGCATTGTAGTCAACATCATATGCACTACAGAATTATATTGCACTTATTTAAATACTTCTGTATGTGCTTTCTTACACCTTTCATGTGTTTAATTTTCTTTATTGCATTTCAGCTTTCTACTGCATGTCATGTCTGTTTACAATATAGACTTTCAGCCTATTTTAATACCAATTTAATATATTTTAATAAAATTTTGTTATGTAATTAGCCATTGGATGTGAAAAGCTTTTCTATTATGGAGATATTTTTATAAAGTGATACAATCTGTATTTTACAGACTTTATTTATTATAAGTATTTATTAAGTTTTACTAATTCTACCCCAAAATTTTCATAATGATACAATTTGGCAGAAAGTAGGGGTAAAAGCTTCTGTTCAACCCTCAGTATCCTACCCCTGACTGAGATTACCTCTAGGTTTTATTTTTCTACAGCAGAATTGAGAAAGGTGAGACCTGGGAAGTTTTATTAAGTATTGCCAGATTATTCTCCAGAATGATGGTACTAGTTTTATTTCTTCTCTATGTTTTGATAGACACTTCTCTATGTTTTGATGGTACTAGTTTTATTTCTTTTCTATGTTTTGGCCAAATTTCTAATTTTTGTGAATCTGATGGATGTAAAGTAGAATTTTGCATATTTTTCTAGTAATTAGGTTTAACATCTCTTCAATATTTCTTAGCTATTTGTGTTGCTATCTGTGAATTCTTCTTCCTGCCTTTTGCTAATTTTTTTCTTTCTATCAGATTTTTGGTCTTTTACTTGATGTTTTGTAACAGTTTCTTTTAGAGTGTAAATATTATTCCCTAATTAGTTTTTGTTTTTGAAAAGTCTTCAACCTTCTTGTTCTGTCAACCATTAGTCTATGGTAACTTTGACATACAAAAATCCAAAATTTTTATTTAGTCTTTACATTAGTAACCTTTTTGGATATTGATGAAGAAATCCTTCCTCATTCCAAAGTCACAGAGATGTTTACCTACAATTGCTTTTATTAGCTTTACATTTCCTCCACTAATTTTCCTTACATGAAAACATTACTTTATTGAACTTTGGAGACTACTAGATTCTTTCCTCAGAGTACGTGGTCTGAACACCTTTAAAATGTGGTAAACCAAGTTTAGCACTTGGATAGAAAGCATATCCTGGGAGTAAACCAGTTTTTCATGTTTAACTTGAATTTAAATTTAAAAAAACTAAAATGTGAGGGAGATTTTTAAAAATATCTGCACTTCCTTTAAACATGAAGGAAAACTTATTATAAGTGTTGATAATTTTAATCTGATTCTGTGCCAGTAGCCCAGGGGCAGAAGATGGTATTTAGTGCATTCAAACAGGTGGCCTCAGAGCAGAGAGGTAAATGTTTGTATTTGCTTGGATAATACAAATCCCACTATGTAGCAGGAGTTTAAGTGGATTCCCTGTTGTGTGAATAGCATTTTTGTTTTCAAATATTTTCCATTCCTTTCTAGCCCTCTTTCATTTTGTGCCTTTCAAATAAAAACAACTAAAAATTTTAGAGTTGTTGCAGCATTAAAATTATGACTTCATGGAAACTCTGAGCAAAAATCGCTCTACATTTTAGTTTTTGCATGAGTTTGTTGTCTCTTTCAGCCTTTAAATTAACCTAATTTATAAATTGAGCTCTATTAGTTTCCATTTATTTTCTATTGCCTGAAATTTGTGTCAAAAAACTCAGAGGATACAGCCCCAGAGGAAACAACCTATTTCCCAATTTTAGATGTTAACTCACTACTAAATTTCTGGGATTTTAATTTTGTATTTTGTTTATTTTTGATCCTACCTATGACCGTAAAAGGGAGGTCTGGGAAGAGTATTTAGTGGGACTATTAGTCTGTGCCCTAAAGAAAAGTACAGAGAATTTATACATATTTGGAAAACTTTCACAGTTGATTTGACCATTGTCTTCCGGGGAGTCTGACTCTCTCATGCACCTGCCATTCCTGATATAGCCAGAGCTCAGTGAGCAGAGCCCAGGGAGAGGAATAGAGGGCACTGACACAGCAACCTCCTGAGCCAGCTGTGTGATCACCCCCTTAATCTACAGTCATTTTCCAGCTGTGAGGAAGAAGCTCTGCAGCGGCCACTCAGCACAGAGTGCTCGTGTCCAGACTGGCTCAGGCAGGTGGCCTCTTTACTCCTCTTCTCTTTTATTTTTTCCTTTTGTAAGCACAGATGTGCACTCAGATGTGAGGCAGCTGTTCAAAGGACATCCCAGGATAAAAAGCAACTTTTATGCAGTTATTAGAATTGATTCTTCAGGTTTCATTAACTTAGTAAATATTAATGACATCACTCAAAATAATCCTCCCATAGTTAGTTGGATATTTTCTCATTACGGTTACCGGTTGCAAGACATTTTCCAAAATTAAAATTTCAGAATATCTTATGACTATTCTTATGTTTAAATATCCATTTTCAAATAATCTCTCTCCTCCCAGGGCTGGTCCTATAACTAACTTGTATAATTTAAATGGTATATGAAGGCCATTCTGTTCCCAAATAGTTTACTAGCTTGTTATGACACAAAATCCCTCCAGAGAGGCATTCCTTGTGTTAAAGCATTTCTTCCAGCCCAATGCACATGCAAAGAATCTCTTACAACATAGTCATTTTATTGCAACCCCACTATGAGACAGCACTATGCTGTGAACCAAGAATGGAAACTGGAGAAGGTTTGCAAAATGCAAAATTGGAGAAGGTTCCTTCCCTTGAGGAGCTTACAGTCTGTTTGGAAAGACAGGGCATGTATATTGAAGGTGAAATAATAAGACAAGGGAGCATCTGTGTAGATCATTAAACTTATCTATGTAAATCATTTGCATTTATAGGAGTTAAAACAATCTCTGAGAAGTACTTTATGGATGACCAGGTGATAGAGCCTGATCCTGAAGGAAGGTAGGACTTGTGAAAACAGAGAGACAATAGAAAATATTTTAGAACAGGAACAAAGAGAGGTACAAAAATGAATAAGGTATTCTGGAAATAAGAGACAGTCCAGGGTGACTTTAGTGGGTGAGTTTGTGTAAGAGGTTGCAGACAGTGAGACAATGCTGATGAAGACAAAAGCTTGGATGATGAAGTCAAACGAGTAGACGTTCCTTGCCATCTACTTTAGATCTAACCTATGAAAAGCCAAATTTTTAAAAAATGCACACAAATCAGTTATTTTGTTTATTACTTGAGCCCCATAAAGAATTAACAAAGGCTGATATAGATGACAATCATGGATCCTCCTAAATAAAACTGTGAACTCATAAAATCTGCTTTTGATTCCCTGTCATCTTTTCCTAGATAGCCAATTTATTTCTCTGACTACCTGCTTTCTGCCTTCCCTTCTGCTGGAAATGATCTGAATGCCTTTGGGATTAGCCCACTCTCTGGCCATCCAAGTAGATTTTATCAGAAAATTTGGGGAGACAAATAAACCCACTGTCCCTAGCATCTCTGCTACCACTGGATACTCAGATTGAAACCCCTTACTCTGTCCCTGGCCCCTTCATTCCATACTGTTCTGTGCTTTAGCTTGCAGGACCCCTCTTTCTACTGCACTTTCCTCTTGAACATTTCACTGTGCCATCTGAATCTTGCCACTCAGGCATCCCCAAATCCTTCATGGAATGTTTCATTTATTTTCTGATCTTTCTAGAGACTTAGCAGACCTTGCCTGTAGAAGTTTTATGGCTGCTCATTTGAGTGAAATTATGCATTTACTCACACCCCAAATGCCATAGGGTGGAGTAAGCATCCTCCTCACTTCCCAGTATCCCTTTCTGATCATGTTTTTCCCAGACAAATCAAAACCCCCAGTCCTTTGAAGCTCTTTGTATGCTTCAACCAACTTATAGACTCCCAGCCAAGTGTTTAGACCTGATTTACTATTTTCCATTCTAATACATCTCTTTCCAACATCCAGAATGACTTAAGTTTTCACATTGACATTTGAATACAACATTTTAGCACATTTCCTCTTTGTCTTTCTTCCAGTGAGTTTTATACCCAGTTTATTTTAGGTACCTCTGTGAACACACTCTGGGCATTGGAATTACTTGTAACGGCTCTTCCTCTAGACTAATACATCGAAACATTCCCTTCTATGATAGCAACTTTCTGTCTAACTCTTCATCAAACTACTAACTCCCTTCTTGATCTTCATTCTCTCAGGAATATCCAGTATTTTTACTGTTCTACTTCTTTCCCATATACCAGGCTACATTTACCTTTTCTTTCTGCTTTATTCTGATGGGATGCATTAGTCCATCATTTTAACCACAATGTTTCTGTATCCTCAGAACACTGAGCCATTGTCCTTCTATCTCACCCACCAATTAAAATTCCAACCCTGGATCAGTCCAGCTATGTGCTTTTTTCACACATCAATTGAAGGGCTGGAAACACACACATGCTTACATACAATCACATGGACTGTTGACACCATAAATTCATAGTTTCTAATTTCAATTGGTCATCAGTGTCGCCTGGCATTTCTTTTGGTACCCACATTTAGCTTCCCCTCAACTTCACATGGTGCCTATTTCAAATCTTCTCCATTAGCCTCTGATGTCTGCCCCTCCCCCTCCCACTCCATATTCTTATTTTCAGCAGAAGAGTTTGCCTCTAGAGTCATAGCAAAAGACAAAAAACAAAGCAAAACAAAAATGCATAGGAACTCTCCAATTTTCCCTTCTCACCAACTGAACTGTATGAACACTATCATTGCCTATTTGTCTTCTGTTGTATCAGAAAAGTCACCCATTCTACTTGAGGATTATTCTTCCCATTGTGCTTACCAAACTTTGAGTCCCATCCCTTTATATGGTGCTGTTGTTAAGATTATTGACCTTTCATGTATCTTCAACCTCCTCACCTAGTTGTCATCAGCCCTTCTTTCTTTAGATGTCTTCCTCAACCGCATGCTTCTCACTAACAATGGTTCCATCATTCCTCCTTCCCTTACTAGCACAATTCTCCAAAGAATCACCTACACTCACTGTATACATTTTTCACTTCCCCATCCACACTCTCTCCCTTTCATTCTTACCACTCTGGGGATTTGCTCTTTTACAGAGCTGTGACTATTCATTCCATAAGACATTTCTAAACCTTCACCTTCCTTGTCTTCTGTGCAGCACTGACATTTTTGCCTTTCCCCTCTTTCCTGAAATAGTGCCCTCTATACCATAATTCCTTTCAAAACAGATTCACCATCGGATATGGGAATCCTTCAACTTGTCAAAAGAGTCTGAGCTTGTACATCCACACTCAATCTTTCCTTTTTCCCTCTTGCCTGAGGCTGAACCTGTCACATACACGTTTGAATCCACTCAGCTGGAATCCCTCCTCCTTTCTACCTTGACATAATCCAGCATGGTGTCCAACTGATTCTACCCCCTTTCTGTCTCTTGAATCTGTCCAGTCTCCTTATCCCCACATTAGCTACTGTAGATCAGGTGACCATTATTAGGTCCACATTGGTATTTTAATGGCCTACTCACAGGCCAATTTATTGCTAAGCTATTAAAGCTTTAGATTTAGGGTTCTTTATTTCCATAAGCTTTTGCAAATGCCTTGGTCTTAGAATTTTATATTCTTTGTCTTATAAAAAGCCTCCAAATTATCTAAGCTTCAGTAGTTACCACCTCTGGATCTGCCCCCAGGACTGACATGTTCTGTCATCTCTAGTATTGTGTACAATACTAACCCATTCTCCACACTGCCAGCAGAGTGATTTTTCCTATAGGAAAATACTATCATGCCACTTTCTTGCTTAAACATCTTTCCATGGCTTCCTATTGCTTGTAAGTACCAGGAGAAAATTCCTAAATATAGCTGTTAGGTCCATTCTGACCTGACTTCTGCTTTTCTCTCTGGTACCACCTCTGATTACACATTTTACACGTTTTTCCACAATTTTTTCATTTACAGTTAGGTAAGCAGGGCAGGTTTTGTCCCTCTTTTAAAATGAGGAAAATAAAGCTTAGAGAGGGTAAATAATGTTCCCAAGTTTATGGAACAAATGCCTTATGTGGCTGAGATTTGGGCTGAGCTCTTCCAATTCCTTTTGAAATTTCTTTTTCCTTTGTAAATCCCATGCGGCTTCTACGTACAAATGTGCGCATTCTGGGACTACGATGAAAACACAGTAGTCTTTGTGAGTTATTTTTGGGTTACATATTAGTTGATAAGATTTTCACAATTTGATTTATGGGTAAACCAAATTAACTGCTTTTAATGTATGAAACCTAATCTAATTACTATATTTCAGTTACTTCAGTAATCAAAATTATCATAATAGCTTTTTGCAGACTAACATATTTTAGGACATGTTTCCCAATACATATGTTTCCTTAATACATTTATTAAGGGGACAGTTTAAGCAGGGATGTTCCCATTTCTGTGTGTGGCCCACTAATTTCAAAATAGTGTACTGGCAGCCTAAAACTTGACTAAACTTTGGAGAGTTTTCTTCCTGACTATGCACTTGACCTTTGTCTTAGAGTATTTACTTAAAAAAAAAAATGAGATTGTCAATTCTTTCTTTACCCCTTTCAAATGTAAATCTTCTCAAAGAAAGTTAGATCCTTGTTTCTCAGTCTCTGGGAAGGTTGGAGCCCAAGTTCTAGAAAGGCCAATCAGCAAACATAGATGATCTAATCAGATTCACAAATCTCCCATTTAAAGTCCTCCAGTACTTTCCCCTTAACTTACCCAAGTGCTTAAAAATTCTCCACCTTTGGTTTCAGGAGAGTTGTGTTCAGTCTCTCTCCCCTATGCCAATATTACATAAAGTTTTCCTTGCCATTTTTAAATAAATATCCAGTTCAATTTTTCTTTTATAGTTCCCTCTTACAAGCGTCTTTATAAAGGTATGGAGAAATACATCTGTGGACAAAATACAGCTACTGACCTTGGTTCTTTTCATTTTACTTACCAAATAGCATTTACTCTAAATATTTGCTATTTGTACACCGAAAAAAAGGTATAATTCTCAAAGATTATATATATTCTTCCAAAGCCTGTTGATTTGTTTAGACCAGGCATCCTCAAACTACGGCCCGAGGGCCACATGCGGGCCGCCTAGCACATTTATCTGGCCCTCCAGGTGTTTTTGCTGTCACTGCCTGTCCTGCTTAGGAGCCGACTCATCCCAAGCCCACAGTGTGCAATCTCCAACAGTCTGAAGGACAGTGAACTGGCCCCCTGTTTAAAAAGTTTGGGGACCCCTGGTTTAGACCCTCCTGTCTTTAAACAGATTCTGACACTTTGGTTCATGCTCCTTTTTACCTTCTGTGTAGTATAGATTATTTTCTCCACAACATTTCCTTAGTATATAAGAGCAGACAGCATTATTTTCCTTGCTGCTAGTGCCTTGACTTATTTTATGACATGCTTTCATTTATCTCCATATGAGCAGGAGAATATTGAGAAGGATGAATATAAGAAGAGGCCGTTCAGCCCATCAAGCTCTTTTCCTTTTAATGTACCCTAGAGAACATTTAATTGCTTCTTGAATGACCCCCAAGGTCTTCCTAGAATGAGCTTGTTGTCTTCTTTGTGGAAGAGACCATCCCCATTTCATTTGAACTCATTGTGACTTAATTATAGGATACATATAATAAATTGGAGGCAATCAGTAATCCTTAATCAAACAGGGTAAATTTGTTTCACATGCAAGACACAATGGGCCCTTGTGAAATAGATGGCACACTTTCATTTACTGAACGATACCCAGATTAATTAACTCACCTGATAGCTGTGGTTCCAATTTCCCAACTGCAACTGAAGTCTATCTTATGGTTGCCCTTCTTTCTTCTGTTTCTTATCATTCCACAAAACTGATCTTTAATAGACTTTCAAATTCAATGATTATAATATCTCTCCACCTATATTATCTTTATCATTATATAAAATAAAGCATATGTTTCTCTATAAGCAGCACATAGTAAACATGCATATGCAATTTATATTGTATATAATATACTGTATGTAAGTATACACATACAGACACATATAAATCTGCATGCTAACACACTTTCAGTGGAGAAGATGCCAGATTTCTTTTGATATGCCATTTCTTTAGTTACAGCTCTATTACAAATCTGAGTTCACTGGATCTATTTCCAGAATTTTACAATCATTTTTTAAGCCTCCAGCAGTGCCTAATCACTTTCTAGAGCAGAGATTTTAGCTGTTTGGTTTCCGCCGGCTGTTTTCTCTGAAAATTACTGTAAGAGATTTAATTGATTTCTATTTCATTTATCTTCCCAAAAGTTGAGGTTTTTATTAAATTTAAGTGTCTATTTAGTGCCTCTCATTGTGTGTCCTGATTACTTTTGGTGACTCAGTGTAACATTTAATAACTATTAGTTTTCTTTTGAAGAGTTCTTAACCAGGAAACAAGAGTTCTTACAGCTACATAGATAATTAACTTGAAGCTTGTCTGTCTCCTGAGAGACATCAAATATGTAAATGAGGAACTTAAGCCTTAACAAGACATGGTAAGAAAATCACTAAAGTTTTATCACATGAAAGCTAAAATCCGTGGTTAGAAAAAAATATATCAATATGCTTTGAAGAACTAATATACGCTTCTTGCTTAGGATTTGTGAAATTTATGGGCTTTAAATTCTTTTTCAAAGCTGCAGGAGCTAGCCAGATCTGTTAACAAAAAACTAAAGTAGTTTAAAAAAAAAAGGGCAGGAACCACATTTGAATACTTAGCAATGCCTACCATATTATTGGAGCTCAAAAATATTTAATAACTTGTGCCAAATTTTTCTTTTTTATTTTACAAGTTCCATTTGCAATACCTATCATTCTTTCAATCTTTTAATCATACTGTCTTTCAGATCTAACCAATAATTGATATCTTTGGTCTGTTTTTATTATTAAAGACTTAAAGAGCCATTCATGTTTAATGCTTTAAACTTGATTAACCAATTGTCTTCATTTTTCTGTACATGTCTGAATATTACACAATGTAACTCAAGAGAAATATAGGGGAAAATATTCTTTACATTTCTGCACTCAGTTTTTAATCTGAAGAGAAAACCTACTATCATTACAAAAAGTTTTAGTTACATAGATAACATATTTCTTGTTATAATTGATGGATTCTATTTTCTTGAGATGGCAGAACTAGAGAATGGAATGGGCGAAAGTGAGAAACTATTTGCAAATTCCCTTAAAAGTGGTTTTCTTAAAAAGTAGACAGATTTTTTTTATTTAAATAAATAAATTACTTGAAACTTTTTTTTTTTTTTTTGAGACAGAGTCTCGCTTTGTTGCCCAGGCTAGAGTGAGTGCCGTGGCGTCAGCCTAGCTCATAGCAACCTCAAACTCCTGGCTCAAGCAATCCTCCTGCCTCAGCCTCCCGAGTAGCTGGGACTACAGGCATTCGCCACCATGCCCGGCTAATTTTTTGTATATATATTAGTTGGCCAATTAATTTCTTTCTATTTTATAGTAGAGACGGGGTCTCGCTCTTGCTCAGGCTGGTTTCGAACTCCTGACCTCGAGCAATCCGCCCGCCTCGGCCTCCCAGAGAGCTAGGATTACAGGCGTGAGCCACCGCGCCCGGCTACTTGAAACTTTTTAAGACAATTTGCTTGGCTCTCAGTGGATTATGCACTTTTAACGAAGTGTGCTTCTGATTCTTCCCTGAAGTCTTTAGGTGGGTATGTAGATGGAATATTTGGTATTGTAGAGATGTATCAAGGAATAACATCTACCCAGGGGTCCTCAAACTTTTTACACAGGGGACCAGTTCACTGTCCCTCAGACTGTTGGAGGCCGGACTATAGTTTTTAAAAAAAACTATGAACAAATTCCTATGCACACTGCACATATCTTATTTTGAAGTAAAAAACAAATGGGCAAAAACACCCTCATGTGGCGTGCAGGCTGTAGTTTGAGGACGCTAAGGTATCTCCTTCCTCAGACATGATTAGGAGCTCCTATTATTGCCTTGGTATGTGACTACCAGGGGCTGGCACCTGCATCATGTTTACCCAGGGCCACTGCTACAGCAGCTCTTCCCTCTGCAAGTCTGGGCCACATCACCAGGTCTAACTCGAGCTAGAACCAGGATTAGTATGGAATGTGCATGATTTCCTTAAGGAAATTGTCTGAATCTTAAGTAAACACATTAAATAGCACCTGGGCAGGATAAAGAGTATTTGTGTGCTTGATCAATTTTCTTCTGCCAGAATTTAGTGAGAGCCTCCCATGTCAACAGTGGCGAATCTGATCAAAGGCAAAATGCCCAAATGAGAAAAGACGGTGCTGAGAAAAGGACTGCAATCGTGTTTTCTTTATGATATTCAAGCAGGATTCACTTCCTCTCTGCTCATCATGCTAGTTTGTTAAATTGCCAGCCCGTGCTTCCCTACATTATGATATTTCTCAGTTTTCCAAAGGATAAGATACTGCCAAAATTCTACTCATAACATCAATACAGTTTTTAATGACAATTACTTTTTTCTTTAAGTTTGTCTCAAGGGTGCCATAAGCGTGATGCTCTGAAGAGCTCTGAATGGCCCTGGGCCATGGATTGGTTATCACTGCAGCACATGCTCTAAATCACTGTAGGGGGTGTGAGATGTTTCTCAGCTCACAAGAACTTTACAGCCTCATAGGGAGATAAAGTTCAAATTATACATATTCACTAGCTTTCGTGGCATGGATTTGGTTCCCTCTTGACTTCCAACCTTTCCTCAACATCTTTTAGATCTCTTAAATTTATAATAAAAACATCTTACATTAGTATTGTACTTGCCTATCCATAAAGCTTTGTCATATTCATGATGTCACTTGATCCTTATAGCATTGCTCTACCACTGGCTACTTACTCTTTGGCCTCATTGGCAGAAATCAGTATCTAAATCCATTGAACACCTTGTCTAGAAGTAAGTTGAACCAAGTTGTCTTAAAAACAACAGCAAAAACAAAATGCTTCTGCAGGGGAAAAAAAAAAAAAGAGAACTGGCTCTGCTGCAGAGCAGCAGTGGTGTGATTGTTGTGTTTTGGCTACATGCATTGATCTAAGAAAGATTTGATCATTCATTTATAAGTTGATTTATGAAGAGCTGGACCAGTTATCCTTTAATTCTTCCTTCTTTGGATTTCCCTCTTCAGAACCATTCTTGAAAATGCTTGATGGATTGGCTCACTTCATCAGAAGGGGGAAAAAATCAAATGAAGAAAATAAAGACTTATCTGCATTCCTATTTAATTCCTTACCTAAAATGTTCCTTTTAATCATATGAATGGTTTCAAAATTTTTACAAATATTTCCAATTAAAACTAAACAAGGGAAACTTTTAGGGATAAAAAAGGAGTTTGTGGTTCAACGTTTGGTCTTTTAAAAGATAATTTAATTTTGCTTCCCTTAGAAGTAAAGGAAAGATTTCAAACCTTTAAATTATTAGAACTCTTGGCTTTTGGGAATATAGTAAGAGGATTATTTTTAGTTAAATTACTGGGACCATCCTTAATAATTCATGATAGCTACATCATTCATGTCTTAAGATTGCTTTAATTAGAGAGGATTCTATTTCATTTTACTTTTTGCTATTAGCAGATACTACTGTTTCAGTTTTCACATTGACACTATTGACATCACAGCCATTTTTTCTGTGCCAGATACATAATTATTGTTTATATTTAAGTGTATGATATTTTAAAGTAATAACACAATGCAGATGTATAAAACAAAAGAAAACAGTACTTTTGAAATCCACAAAAATGCATCAATTCTAGGATGTTTGGTGTCTTGATAATTTTATTTTTATTTGGCTATCAAAACAGCAAGGTGCTTTGTGACTGTTTTCTTTGGTTAAGACATTTTAGAGAGAATCATGGATTTGGGAAGACAAATTTTAGAATGTTATTGGGCAAGTTTTGATTTGTTGGTTCTAATGGAATTGTTTATACTTGCTAGATGTAACGATCATTAGAAAATAAAAACTCATTCCATCTTTAAGAAAAGTTATAGCTGTCTTTGGCTATCTTTGGTCTCTTTCTTTGTCTTTCTTGCTCAGGGTAATTTTGAGAAATGAACAAATAAAATATGTTTTCAAATTTTAATATAATCAAGTTCAATTGTGTAAAGGGTACTTTCAATTGTTCATGGATTTAAACTTTATTTCCTGACAGAGAAAAGTAAAGTGATATAGATTTCAAATTTAAAATAGATTGTGAGATATTTAAAATGCAATAAAACATATTTGGCAAATATTTATTCATTGTTATAGTAACCAAATTAACTATCAGGGAACAACTTTGTCTCAGGATTATAGAAATGGTATAAGGCAAACAGGAACTTAGTAACCAAGTGTTGAACTCATACTTTAAATTAATTTTGCTGCAGAGAGCCAAGAGAACACTATGCAGGTATATAGATGCAATCCCGTTTCTTCTGTTAGGTTTCTCATGTACACTTTTCCTATATACTCAACATTGAGCATTAGTCAAATGGTATTTTTTAATCCACGATATTTTTAACCAGGGATTTGTTGAATAAGTTGGGTTTTGGAGCTTGTTCTGTGTGCAAACACACATCTTTGATTTAATTTTTTCTGACATGGTGTCCACTGCACAGGATTAAAAAAAAAGTGTAATTGTAGTTTTGTCCTTTATAGAACAGGACAAATAAATGTCAAAATCAAATGGTGGTGTCCCCCAAGGGAAAACACACTTCGGTGATGAAATATTCTTCCTCACTTTCCATTGCTATTCCTCTGAACACCCAGGTGAAGCTGCCTCAGGACCTAATCAAATGCTGCTAATTTGCATATAATAAAAATCCTGCAGTGAGATTTTAGAACATTAGGAGAAGTGTGTAGTCTCTAAAATGGAAAGGTATGAAAATATGTATACATGTGCTTTGAATCAACAGTTAAAAAATAGTATAGTTTGACTGGAACCAATGTGACATGAGCATCTGCTTATTCATTGATGTGTTAATTGTCAGTTTAATTCTCTGTTTAATAAACATCCTTGGAAATGGCACACTGCTATTTCCTATGTTCCTTAAAAATGCTGTGATATTGATAAAATGTCAGACCCCTTCTTGGGAATGACAATAACAATCAACTTTGCAAAGCAATCATTAAGCTAGCTTTAGAAAGATGGTTATATAAGGAAACAGTTTTTCCTGGAAACTCTTTGTACTTACATTAAAATAGTCCTTTTTGTTTTTCAAAAATAACAATTCCTATAGTAAGTATTAGATTTTTCTATTAGAATTATTTTTACTACAAATTATTTTTAAAAATATATTTTACGTCACAGGAATTATTTTTCACGTGAATTTTTTTAACTTTAGGACCCCTGATTATTTTGATAATTTATGCAAGTTTATCAGATGGTTAATAGAAACTTATTTTGCAATATTCTTTTTGAATCTATAGGGTTAAACGGAACCTTTTAAAAAATTACGGTTACCATCAAATTCATAAATACAAGGTATTGCATTTCAGTTTCCTGAAATATTATAATTCTAACATTATATGGCACAATTTTTGTGTAATGTCTTCTAGAAATTATAGAAGCTACCCAGGCATTTGAAAATTGGGTTCCATTTTTTTAACAAAAAGGTTAAATCCCCCTTCTCTAAAATTGAAATAGTCAACTGGTAAAGGGAATGTACTTGAATTCTGAGATAATTTCTAAATGCTATTTAGTATTGTATAGAAATACTAATTACTATTGCATTTGCATGGGACACAGTAAATATTATTATAATTTTATGCAGCCACAATAAATACTCTTGTTTTTAAGAACATGATAAATTACAGACAGTGATTTGCTATTTGAAGGCCATATGGTCAGAAGGAAAAAGGTTTAACTGAAACATGAGAAGTTGAGGTTAGTCAGAAATTTCCTGCCTAGGGTAGAATTAGGGAAGTTACTCAGGGACATTTTGAGTTTCCTTTATTAGAGTTTTGAAAATACAGTTTTTTCTCCTTTGCCAATGACATCCCATCTGCAGGGAGAAAAAAATGCTAATATGTAGCAGTTTGTCAGTGGACTTTTATATAACAAATATCATTGTTACAGGAGTGTTAGTGTTTTGTATTCAAATTGTCTCCTGAAAAGTAACAAGTATGTAGAATAAGGTCCTGTGTGAAAGCAAAAATAACAATCACAATAACATGAAAGATTTGTCTCCATTACTCAATAGCAAGCTAATAAGGACTGTTGTATTATTTTCATTTAATGCAATTATGAGATCATTCTTCCTTAGTGACAAAAAATAGAATTTATATATCGGGGAAGGAAGACTCTATCTTTGCCTTGAGCATGTAGAGAGGAAACAGAGGGAGAAAGAAGTGAAGTATGCTGAGATATTTTAATTCCTCGCTGGCAAAGACATGCTAGGGGGATTGGAGGTCCACGAGTGGGCAGGAATTGTGTCCAATTTATGTTTTTGTTCCCAGAGCCTACATAGGGCTAGTAGTACAGTAGGAACTCCATCTAATGTGGATGGATGAATGAATGAAGTAAACATCAATTGGTTAGGGTTCCTGTTCTTTCCAAAGCTAAGCACCATTTTTTTATAGATTAAAGTTATATTTTTATTTATTCAGCTACAGAAAGAACTTGGTGTACACAAGGAGCATTTCTTATGATAATTTTAAAGCCATTCAATTTCTGGGATGGACCTCTCTCCCTCAGATGATTAGAGGCCAGATGGTGTCTGTGTGGTTGCCTCTTTTTTTTTATCGTTAGACCTAATTATTTTTATTTTTTATTTCAGCATATTAAAGGAATACAAATGTTTAGGTTACGTATATTGCCCTTGCTCCACCCAAGTCAGAGCTTCAAGTGTGTCCATCCCCCAGACGGTGCACACTCTACCCATTAGGTGGCTCCTCCTCCCCCTTCCCACCCGCCCGACACCTGATAAATGTTACTACTATATGTGCACTTAAGTGTTGGTCAATAATTACCAATTGATGGTGAGTACATGTGGTGCTTGTTTTTCCATTCTTTTGACACTTCATTTAGTAGAATGGGCTCCAGCTCTATCAGGATAATACAAAAGGTGCCATCTCTTTTTAACTTTTAACATGCTGGAATGGATTGCACTGAAAATACAGAACTGAAGGGATATTCTGCAAGGACGGATCACTCTTTTCCTTCCTTTCTACCAATGAAATGATGATGTGTAGCTGTTGACATTCCACTTACTTTCTGTCAAATTAGTTCCTGCAGTGTCTTCAGTGGCTCCCTTACCCATTAGGGTGCCACTGAAGGGTGTTCTATGCTCCTCTGACTTGAAGAAAAAGGTTGGAATTCATCAAAGTGCTATTACCTAAAGACTGAAAATTAGACAGCATTATTTATTTAAAAGTTAATAAACAGAAAGAATAAATGATTTTAGACCCATTTTAATGACCAAATGATTGTAAACTTTTAAAAATAAATTTGAATTTATGCTCTTCTTCCTGCTTCATTATCACTTTCAATTCTGTCTTCCTTTCTCTTGTTCTCATTCCATTTCCACTGTTACTCAGTTGAAGTAATTTTTTTCATCTCAGTAATCTGCTTTGCAAAATATCTTGGATTTGCCTTTGCTGACTAATAGGATTCCTTGAAAAACCTGGTAATGTGTCCACAACTTGTTCTGATGGCATGCTGCCTGTAGTGCGTACTCTTTTGGTGCTTGCACAGCTTCTATCACAGTCTGGGATTTTTTTATATATATTATGGGTTTCTTATTAATATTTATATTATTTGTCTAACTTTTTGATGGAATTGTCTCAAAATTTATGAAGGAAAACTTCTTGCATATTATCTGTGGTCTCAGTTTTGTCCATTCATGAAATGTTCTGCTCTTTTTAGAATAACTTAAAATTCTTGACAACTCTAAAGCTCATGGTTTTACACTCATTCTTAAGCATATTCTTTCCTTGGCACTTTCTCCATTTGTACCCAAAGTAGGTCAATTCATAAATGTTTTCAGAAATAAATGAGAAAAGCACCACTTCAAAACATGCAAGGTGTTATTTTTGCTGTTCAAGGCCTATAAGTTTCTAAATTAATATTTTTGACGAATAAATATTTTGATTATTTCATTAATTGCTGAATCAGTTATTAGCCCTTTAAAAAGTCTAAACCCCTTTTTCGTAATCTCCTTCTGTAAATGTCGTATTCTTTTCGCAGAGATAAAATATCTGTATCTTACAGATATTTTGTATCTTATGCCAAATAGATATCTTATGCCAAATATCTGTATCTTATGCCAAATAAACCAGGACTTAATCATGGTCAGTATATATTTGTTTCCAACCAAAGGTACCTTTTTTACATTACATTTATTTGACATTACCTAAAGTGTTAAGAAAACTTTACATACAATAAAAGTCTAAAAAAACAGAGTTTTAAATAGTTCCACATATGATTTTCAACCATTTTTAGGGCTAGGAATTATTTTGAAAGGGAAAAAACAATCAAGGGCTTACCTTGGATAGTAGTTGTATTTTCCACTTCCGTTGTTTGAAAAAAGTAGATGATTGCAAAACATGACTTTAAATTCAACAATACTTTCAATCTTAGTTTATCACAAAAACATTAACATATATTTGAAAAACTACATATATAACTATTTTATTATGCCACCTATGGGCCATACTTGGGAGCCTTTTTGCTAAGTAGATCTCTTACAATCATGTCATGGCTTCTCCTGCTCTGAGAGGACTGTGGCCCACAGAATAGGCACTGTAGGTTCAGGAAGGATCACAGTGGCCAATTCATCCCATTTTCCCTTGGACAAAAGAATAGGACACTGGGCATTTGTTTTAAACCCATTCAGTAGAATAAATCCTACAACAACAACAACAAAAAAGAAATAAAATTAAAAGCAGTGGTCTAGAGAAAATATGGCTGTAAAGGAAGATGGTAGCCAGAATGCCTACGCATCATGAAAGATGATTTTTTGCAATCTTTAGAGGCTTGCTTTTCTTCATAGGGAATAATCTTATGAATTCCTTGATGTAGACTAGCCCAATTCTGTGACTCAGAATACAAAAAAAAGTTTGTAGAACTTTATTTTCTGGTTCAGCACTTATTTAAGAACTGGACATGAGTTTTTCTTATTTAGTGAAGATTGTGGTAGCATCCATTTCTAGATTCTGTAAATGACTTTCTTTTGTGTTATCAGTCAGTGGCTGGGATTGATACCATTTGGTACAGCTTGGAGGGAGAAATAGGAAGTTGAAAGTGCCGATTGATTTTGCCATGGGCATTGAAAGTACAGAATGAGGGCCTTTTAGTTAATTCACTAAATCCTTGTTGAGTCCCTGTTGGTGCCGAGCATTGTGTTAGATCCTGTAGATTTGAGGTAAAAAGAAGCATGGCACCTGCCCCAAGAGACAGAGGAATGAGGCTATAGAGTGAAAATGAAACTTTTAATAGAGATATATCCAAAATTGGTGGGAAAATAAAAGGAGCCTTACAACTTGTTTCATGAGTGAGATACTGACCAACTTAAAAATTAAAGATGAATAAATAATTATCAGCCATTTCAGGTGTCTTTTCAAGATATGTAGGTGGCAAGAAATGCTTTTTAAATTGTTTTTTTATTTTAGCACATTATGGGGGTACAAATGTTTAGATTATATATATTGCCCTTGCCCCACCCGAATCAGAGCTTCAGGTGTGTCCATCCCCCAGATGGTGCGCACCGCACCCATTAGGTGTAAATATACCTATCCTCTTCTCCCCCCTCCCACCTGACTGTTACTACTATATGTGCACATAAGTGTTTATCAGTTAATACCAATTTGATGGTGAGTACATGTGGTGCTTGTTTTTCCATTCTTGGGATACTTCACTTAGTAGAATGGGTTCCAGCTCTATCTAGGATAATAAAAGAGATGCTAGATCAGCATTGTTTTTTGTGGCTGAGGAAGTGCTTTTTGGATCAATTATACAGTTCTTTGGTTTGAAAATTGAGTTTACTCTCCTGCCAAGGACTAATCATTCAAAATTATTCCTCAGATACATCAGTGACATTTTTGGGCTGCAGTTTTATTTATTTCCACAAACTAGGGGAAAATATTAACAAGTCACATCTCTAATAAAAACACTATATCCAGAATATATAAAAGACTCTTAAATCTCAGTGATAAGAAAACAAATGACCCTATAAAAATGGGCAAAATATTGGAACAGACATTTTACCAAAGAAGATATATGAATGGCAAATAAGAAATTACAAAAGTACCCAATATAATTTGTTATTAAGGAAATGCTAATTAAAACTACAATGTGATACCACTAAATACCCATCAGAATAATAAAAATGAAAGTAGACTGACCATATTAGGTACTGGTGAGGATGTTGAAGAACTGAATCTCTCACATACTTCTTGGAGGAATGTAACATCATTCAAACACATTGGAAAATTCCTTGGCATTTTCTTTAAAAAGTTCAACAATATACCTACCATATAATCCAGCTATTCCATGTTTAGATCATTACCCAAGGGAAATGAAACCAGATGTCTGTTTTACACATCAATGCTCATAGCAGCTTTATTTAGCAGCCCCAGACTAGAAGCAACCCACTGTCCATCAACAGGTGACTGGATAAACAGTACCCACCATAAAATGAAATCCTATGCAGCAACAAGAAGAATGAACTATTGATATGTACTACAACATGAATAAATCTCAAAATAATTATGTGAGGTAAAGGAAGAGGGAACAAAAAAAGAGTACGTAGGGTATAATTCTATTCATATAAAATTCTAGAAAGTGCAACTAACATTTAGTGTCAGAAAGCTCCTATCTGTACAAAACTTTTCTTTATGCTATCTAAGAGACATGCTTATGAAATATTTTGCTATTAGACTACTAGGGTCAGAGTGGAGGCTGCAAGGGGGATAGGAGTGAGGAATAACAAAGGAATGCAATATTCTGGGGGTGATGAATATCTTCATTATCTTGATTGTGATGATGGTTTTACCAATGCATACATATGTCAAAAGTTTTCAAATTGTGACCTTCAAACATATACACTGTATTATGTGTCTCTATTATAACTTGCTAAATCTATTTTTTTACAAAAAACAGTTGGAACATTGCTGTTACATTGATTGCTAACATTTGAATATGAGAAGTAAACAAAAAGGATTTTGTAGGAAAAATGCATTTTTCTTTTCTAATCCTCTGTTTTCAGTGTAATTTGTCAATAACATCACATCATTGTTGAAATAGGTCAGTCAGAGTTATTGAAATGCATGAGGGTAAATCATAGATTAATATATTTCTTAAGGGGAGGCTGTATGGTCTTTGGCTGCCTGGGAAATCCATTTTTATGGAAGCTTTCATTGCACTCAATACATCAGAGATTAGAAGCGTTAGCTACCTTTTATTTAAAACATGTTTGCTTAAATTACAACAAGTTATTTTACAGCTAGACATATGAATGCCACGTGCTAAGTAAATTGTACATTATGTAGAAAGAATGTTTAAAAATACCCTGAAGTTGTAGAAATATGAGATGCATATAGCGAATGATAATTTAAGCAGTTTCAATCATCTCACTGATGTTAAACCGAGCTTTCTGTAGTTCTTGCAGCAGAAGAGACATATGTCTTGAATGTATTTTAAATATACGCCAAAGCTAACCCTTTTAAGGGCATCATTGAATTGATAATTTCAAACAGTTTGTCAAACTTAGATATGTTCCAGAGAGGGAAGGGAAATCTTGAATGCATCAGTTAGTATATTTTAAAATGTCATTTTTGAGGATTCATGTTTACTTTGACTGCCTGTCCCACTGTACCCAAAATATGAATAAATAAAGATGAACACTTGGTTTCTATGTCCTTTCACTACACAGTGTTGAATGAGAGTTAAAGCTAATATAGTTGGATACAAGTCATATCCTCCAGTCATCACTTTGTTAATTTGATAATTGCTAACTACTGATCTTAATGAAGTTAACGTGCCTGTTATCCGTAACCATAAAACATTCCTAATATAAAACAGTTCCACTGTAAATCAAAGAAAAATGAAATGGTCACACGCATTAACATGTAAGGTGTTGAACAAATTTATTTGAATTACATGACAGTGCCATCTCTGTGCAAAAAACTCTATTTTTTTATAAAAGGTCTTGATTTCTAAGCTCTTTACTTGAACAAGAAGATTTAATTTATCTGTTATTTTATGAAGCATTTTTATGTGTAGAAAAAGTGCTACTTGTTTGCACATGCTGGTTATGTGGCATTCTTACATGATTTCATGCTTTGCTGATGGAAAATTAGACCCTTGTGTATTATAAAAGAATAGAAGATAGCTATAGAATCAGGATGCAATTGCCTCAGGACATTCTGTTGACAGCTAGAAATATATACAGACAAAGCAATGTCACTGGATGCTAATGTGAACTATACCTGCTGATGAGTACTGTAAATCCCTCTAAAAGGAAAAGCTAAAATCCTTTTATTGGGGTTTTACCTTAAACTTTGAATATAGAGGTAATTTCTACACTTTTTTACAATGAAACCATAATGAATATTTTATAATTACATTATGCCCATTAACTCATAAATATGATCCCAGGGGTTGATATATCCAGATAGAGCTACATATAGATATCAGATAATTCATTTCTGTTATTTATGTAATAGACTAATAATATGGTGTCTTTCATGCATACTGAAGATGAATCATTCATTTCTTGGGTTAGTTTTTAACATGCTAGTCCTTACATAATAATTTTCTTGTCTGTTAGAAGTTTTCAAATTTCTCCTGTATGAAATTGAATGAGAGGTATACTGTAATTTAACTAACAATAACATGTACAAGTAATAATATTCCTAATACTACCTTATAGAAAACTCCGGGAAGGAATGTCAAAACAGCCCTGGAAGCTACAGTGTCTCTGTTGGTCTTTTTAACCTTCCAAGTCATCTTTAATAACCATCACAAATACTCTATAGAGCAAACCTCAGTGCAAAGGTGTGAATCTGAGGCCAGTGAACCAAGTTCTGAAAGAATCACCTTGCTTTGTTTCCCTGTGAAACTATTTACCCTATATTTCAGAAAGCATCTTGTTACTTATCAAGAGAGAGCAGGGATAAATTGAGGTTGACTGCTTCAGTCCTACTTCCAGAGGCCTGTTATACTTCATAACTTGTGGCTGAAATATTGTAAGCAAGGAAAAATGTACAGTAGTCAAGTGCAGAAGTCTTCTTCAGTGATGTTAATGTTCTTGGTGGGTTTGGCACCCGGAGCAATTTTCCATTACAAGTGCAGCTGTAATACGAGTGGAAACATTTTCTTTAACCAAACAACTGTGTAGGCAGGTTGTGTGTAGTGTTCCTTGAAATGGGTCTGGAAAAACAAAACAAAGCCCTTCCTTGTTTCTTCTAATTGTCACATTCTGAAATGAAGTGTATGTGAAACCTGGTAAGTAGAAATGTCAGGACTATTTGGTTTTCCTATAGCAACTGCTTCTTGGTAGTCAGTATCAAAGAACAGTATTCTGCCCAGTTTAAGAATTGACTGAAAAGAATATAGAACAGTCCTTGAAAATCATGGCAATTATTCACAGCAAAAAGACTCTGGCCTAGAAATCGTGATGCCAGTAGATGGTTTTGGAATTTTTGTTTGGGGTGTGAGTAAAACAGATGAGCTAGAAGCAGCTCTTAACAAGAAAAGTCCTTTGTTGCTATCCCCGGCTGACCCCACTTTATAAGATTGCCATATACAACTGCAGGAGCACAAATTGAGCAAAATGAACAATGAACCACAAAACCTCCTGGGATAGAAGATCAGGGACCCCAGTGAGCATTATTTCCCATTTTAAATCAAATGATATACTAAAATAGAATAAGGCCTAAAAGTACAAAACATTCTCAGTATGACACAGTGGAGTGCCTAGAAGTAAATAAAGTTCACATGATTTGCTTCTATTTCAAATAAATAGCCATTTCTAGGCCAATTCAACAAATATGATCTCCAGTTCTAAAGTGAGGAAACAATTTTGCGAACATGAAAATGGCTGTGTACAACTAAGCAGGAAGAAATCGAGCTCATTAACAGGCAGGCAGAATGATTCTACCTGTAAAAATTTCGCATGACAGAAGAAACATTTGTACATAAAAATGAAAGAATGGCGACACTGATGAGTTAGAAAATTATCTCCCAAATTTATCAGCACTATTGTTTTTAACTGACGAGACAGGTAAGCAGGCCTACCTGAAGAAGGCTAAACTTTTCAAGTTTTCTCCAAGCTGAGCTCCCTTTCTGTGATGACTGACACCATAGTCCAGGTCTCCTCACATCACAGCAATGTCATCACAATTATTATTCCCAACTGGCATCCTGCTTCCACTTGAACTCCCCAACCCTCACCCTAATTTGTTGTATTATTCCCTCCTAATTTTCTTAAAATAGTGTGTTATTATGTCAACCTTGTTAAAAGCATTCCCATTACCTCCAGGCTAAAGTAAAATCACCTACTCTAGAGGTTCAAAGCCCTTCACAATCAAGCACAATGTTCCCATTAAAAATTCTTTTCCTTCTTATACTGCTTTGCTCACTGGAGCTCAAAGCATTATTCTTGCTTTCAAGCTTTTGATTAAGCCATAGTCTCTTCAAATTACCTTCTGTCTTCTTTGCCTTAAACAAACTGTACTCATTCATCCATTCATTCAAAAAAAAGACATTTAGCACCCACTGTGTGTCAAGCTCTGTGCTAGGGAAAGGGAGATCCAGTAGGTAGTGAACAGAAACAACGTGGTCCCTGCTCTCAAAGAGAACAGGTTCTAGTGAGTGATTTGGGGAGGATAACAGACATATTACTAGTAATAATAAAAGAGAGAATGATAAGTACAGTAAAGAAAATAAAAGTGGTTGATGTTATGGTGAGTGGTAGGGTTACTTAGATTGGGCAAGTAACCAACTTAGATTGGGAAGACCTCCCTGAAGAAGTGATATTTGAACTGAGAACTGAATGCAAGAAGAGCCAGCCACACAGAGACAGGGAATAAAGTTTTCTAGGGATCAACAAATACAAATGCCCTAAGGCAGAAAATAATCGGCATGTTCACAAAAAGAAGAGAAGGCAATGAAATCACAGAGGAATGAACTGAACTCTGGAGAATTCTAACTTTTCTGTGTCAAGTGTCTGGAACTTACCTTGTGCTCTTGAAATTTTGGCATGTTACTAATTAACTCCTGCCTTGTGTTCTTTTTATCTGGATGTGTTATTATCCCATTAGATTATCCCATTAAAAATAAGGTTGTATCATGAATGTTTATGCAGACTCAGGATATTCCAGTGTGTTATGCATAAAGTAGATTTTTAAACATAGTAAAGATGTCAACTCTCCCCAAATTGATATACAGGTTTAATGTAATTACTATCAAAATCTAGCAAGAACTTTTTAGATAGAAAAAAATTATTCTATAATTTATATGAAAAAGCAGAGGAACTAGAATAGCTAAAACAAAAAGAAGAGGTTGGGAGGAATTAGTCTACTCAAGTTCTAGATTTATATATCTATAGTAATCAATATTGTGTGGTATTGGCACAGGAATAAGCACAGATCAATGGAACAGTATAGATAACCCAGAAATAGCTCCACATATTTGGACAACTAATTTTTGATAAAGCTACAAAATCAATTCAATGTGCCAAAGAGCACCTTTTCAATAAATAGTGATAGAGCAATTTGGATATCTTAAGCAAAATAATAATAATAATAATAATATTGACATAAACCTCACACCATATACAAAAATTAACTCACAATGGATCACAGACTTAAAGGTAAAACATAAAACTATTTTAGTGAAAAAATAGGAAGCAATCTTAGGATCTAGGACGAGGCAAAGAGTTCCTAGACTTGATGCCACAAGGGTAGCCCATAAAATGAAAAATTATAAATTTGGCTTCATCAAAATCTGAAACCTTTGCTTTGTGTAAGACCTTATTAAGAAGAACAAAAGACAGCTACTGACCAAGACAAAAACATTTGCAAACTACTTATCCAGTTAAGGACTAATATCTAGAATATATAAAGAATACTCTAACTTCAACAGTAGAAGACAACCACCCAATTAAATAAGCAAAAGACATGAACAGATATTTCACTAAAGCAGATTAGAGATGGTAAATAAGGGCATGAAAAGATATTCAACATCATTAATCATTAAGGAAATTTAAATTCAAATTGCAATGAAATATCACTGTATAACCTATCAGAATGACTAAAATGAAAATCATTTCATTTTACTATTAACACAGAATGCTGACAAGGATATAAGGATGCTGACAAGGATATAAGGAAACTTAATGATTCATATATTTCTTGTTGAAATGTAAAGTGGTATAACCATTTTGAAAACAATTTGGCAGCTTCTTAAAAAAATGAAAAATAAAACTATCATATGGCCAATACCATAAAATTCTGTTTTAGATGTTAATCCTAGAGAAATGAAAATTTATATTTGCACAAAATCCTTTGTTTTTTTATCAGCTTTGTTTGTAATAGCCCTAAACTGGAATGAACCCACACGTCCTTCAATGGGCAAATGGTTTTAAAAAATTATGATAATTCATATTATGGAATACTACTCAGCAAGAAAAGGAGAACAAACTATACACACAACAACCTGGATAAATCTCAAGAAAATTATATGAGCAACAAAAGCCAATCTTGAAGGATTATATTGTATCATTTCATTTATACAATATTCTTGAAATGAGACATTTTTAAAAAATAGAGGACAAGTGGTTGCCATAGGGTAAGAAGGGTTTAGGTTTAGGGGTGTGAAGGAAATGTTTGTGTTCACAAAAGGGCAACATGAGGGGTCCTCGCAATAGTGAAAATGTTCTGTATCTTGACTGTATCGAGGTCAATGTCCTACTTGTGATATT
The DNA here is from genome assembly GCF_040939455.1 of Microcebus murinus. NCBI lineage: Eukaryota > Metazoa > Chordata > Mammalia > Primates > Cheirogaleidae > Microcebus > Microcebus murinus. The sequence continues at coordinate 69,824,343 of NC_134112.1, forward strand.
GTTCTATAGTTTTACCAGATGTTATTGAGAGAAACTAAGTAAAGAGTCCATGAAATCTCTTATTATTATTTCTTACAATTTCAATGTGAAGCTACAATTATTTCAAAATAAAAATTTTAATTTAATAACAAGTAAACATTGGTTTGATGAATTATGAGGACAGATATATAAATAGCCTCAGTAATAATAACAGCTATCACATATACAGGCATACCTTGTTTTGTTGTGCTTTGCTTTATTGTGCTTCATAGATATTGTGCTTTTTACAAATTAAGGTTTTGTGTCAACCCTGAGTCAAGCAAGTCTGTGTCACATTTTGATAATCCTCACAATATTTCATTTTTTTATTATTATGAAATCACTTATGGTGATCTGTGATCAGTGATCTTTGTTGTTATTATTGTAATTGTTTCTGGGCACCACAAACTGTGCCTATATAAGATGCTGAATATATTCTATAAATGTGTATGTTCTGACTGCTCTACCAACCGGCCATTCCCCCATCTCTCTCCCTCTCCTTGTCTCTCTATTTTCAGAGACACAGCAATATTGGACTTAGGCCAATCAGTAACTGTACAATGGACTCTAGGTGTTCAAGTGAAAGGAGGAGTAACACATCTCTCACCTTAAATCAAAAGCTATAAATAGTTAAGTTTAGTGAGGAAGGCATATCGAAAGTTAAAAGTTAGGCCTCTTGCACCAAACAGCCAAGTTGTGAATGCAAAACAAACAAACAATCAAAAAAACCTTCTTGAAGTGAATTAAAAGTGTGACTTCAGTAAACACAGCATGTTAAGAAAAGCAAAACAGCCTTATTGCTGATATTGAGAAAGTGTTAGACATCTGGATGGTTCAAACCAGCCACAACATTCTCTTAAACCAAAGCCTAATCCAGAAAAAGGCCCTAACTCTTCATTTCTATCTATGAAGGCCAAGAGAGGTGAGGAATCTGCAAAAGATAAATTTGAAGCTACCAGAGGTTGGTTTATAAAGTTTAAGGAAAGAAGCCATGTACATAACATGAAAGTGCAAGGTGCTGATGTAGAAGCTGCAGCAAGTTATCCAGAAGATCTTGCACAAATTATTGATGAAGTCAGCTACACTAAACAACAGATTTTTCAAAGTAGATGAAACAGTCTTGCATTGGAAGAAGATACCATCTAGGACGTTCACAGCTAGAGAGAAAAAGTCAGTGCCTGGTTTTTCAAAGTTTCAAAGAACAGTCTGGCTCTCTTCTTAGGTGCTAATACAGCTGGTGACTTTAAATTGAAGGCAATGCTTGTTAACTATTCCAAAAATCCTAGGGCCCTTAAAATTACAGTAAATCTACTTTTCCTGTGCTCTATAAATAGAACAACAAAGTCTGAATGACAATGTATCTGTTTACAGAATGGTTTCCTGACTATTTTAACCCCACTGTTGAGACTTACTGCTTAGAAAAAAAAAATCCTTTCAAAATATTACTGCTCAGTGACAATGCACTTGGTCATCCAAGAATTCTAAAGGAGATATACAAGGAGATTAATGTTCCTACATGGTAAACACAATATCCCTTCTACAGCCCCTGGATTAGGGAGTAGTTTTGACTTTTAAGTCACATTACTTAAGAAATATATTTCATAAGGCTATCCCTGCCAAACATAGTGATTCCTGTGATGGATCTGGGAAAAGTAAATTGAAAACCTTCTGGAAAGAATTCACCATTCTAGATGCCATTATGAATATCTGTGATTGGGAGGAGGTCAAAATACTAACATTAACAGAAGTTTAGAAGAAGTTGATTCCAACCTCATGTATGTCTTCAATGGGTTCAAGGCTTCAGTGCAAGAAGTACTTGCATATGTGGTGGAAATAGTAAGAGAAATAGAATTAAAGGCGGAATCTCAAAATGTGACTCCTAATGTACACCCATGGGAGTAGAGTGTGGAATGACAGAAGATGGGCCCAGAAGGGTCGAGCATAGGAGGAAGTGGATGAAGGGAAGTTGCTTGGTGAGTTCAATGCCATGCTGCTCTAGTGATGGATGCACTGAAGGCCCTGACTTCACCACAATGAAGTTTATCAATGTAGCAAAAGTGTACTTTTACCCATGAACATGTATAAATAAAAATAATTTAAAAATAAAATAAAATAAAATTGGAAAAAATGTGACCAAATTGGTTCAGTCTCATAATAGAACTTTAATGGATGAGAAATTGCTTCTTATGGATGTACAAAGAAATCTTTTGATTTTCTTTTTGAGATAGAATCTGCTCCTGGTGAAGAATCTGTGCACACTGCCAAAAACACAAGAAAGGATTTAGAGTATTACATAAATTTAGTTGATAAAGCAGTGGCAGGTTTTGAGAGGATTAACTCCAATTTTGAAAAAAAAAGATCTGTGAGTAAAATGCTATCAAGCAGCATCTCATGCTACAAAGAAATCTTTCATGAAATAAAAAGTCAACTGATGTGGCAAACTTCATTGTTGTCTTATTTTAAGAAATTGCCCCAGCCACACCACGCTTTAGCAACTACTGCCATGATCAGCCAGCAGCTAACACCATGGAGCCAGAACCAACAAAAAGGTTCTAACTCACCCATGGCTCAGATGATCGTTAGCATTTTTTTGCAATAGGGTATTTTGTAATTAAGGTATGTACATTGTTTTCTAGACATAATGCTGTTGCACATTTAATATACCATATAGTACAGTATAAACATAACCTTTATATATACCAGGAAAAAAATGTTTGTGTGACTTGCATTATTGCGATGTTTGATATTTGCTTTATAGGGGCAGTCCAGAATCAAAAATCACAGTATTTCGGATGTTTGCCTTTACTACATGCTGAACAGCTTTTATCACTCTTATATATTTATCTATAAAATCACATAAACCTCACAACAACCCTGTAAAGCACTTATTATTTTCCCTAAAGAGAAAAAAGTAACTGCACTAGTCATATGGCTAGTAAGTAAGCAGCAGATTCCATATTCGAAGAATCCATGATCTTAACCCTTAAACTAAAGCACCTCTATAATTTTAAGTAATCATATTATCACCAAGGGTGAATTGACCTTCATTACTGAAGTAAGCTATTGAAAGTAGAAAAAAGGGATCGCTACCATACCCTCAATGTCAGCAGAAACATTGCGTCTTTTATTTCCTTGCCTCTTGCTTCTATATCAGAGAAAGAGCTGTTTTTTCCTATATTCCATTGACCAAGCTTCTCCTTGTACACTTGATACCACTCCTGCTTGCTTCCTCTGGCAACTTGGCTCTCGTATGTTCAGATCCATGTTTCTACCTTAGCTACCAAAGTATCAATGTGGAGATAGAAGGAGAACAAAAACCTCTTTATCCATCTTCCTCCACCTCTAAGCTCTGCTCTGGTGCACTGTTGAACACACATTTCTTCCCGAAATGGCACTCTTGGCTTTGTTACTTTGTTCTATATTCATTTTTTCCTTCTACCACTTTGACTGTTTCTCATCACTTGTGAGTGTGTCTTTTTCCTGCTTCCTGGGGTTCTTTGCTCAGCTTATTTCTCATTTCATAGCATGTTTTCTACCTGAAGAAGTACATTCATGACATCAGGGATAACTAGTCAGAGTCCAGGTAGGAACAATCAGCATGCTCAAAAGGGTTTAACCAGACAGAGTTAAATGAAGAGACTAATTACAGAGCTTTGGGATGAGTTAAAAACAAACAAACAAAAAACAATTAAGGTAGTGAAGCACTAAAGGACTGGTAGCAATCAGGAACCATTTCCATCCCTTGTGCTGAAGGAATAAGGAGAGGAAATAATGTTACTGAGGTCAAGAGAGAGCCGAGATCATAGATTGTGCTGTTGAATGCATGGCAATAAGGAAATGTAGATCCACATACAAAATGCTTAAGACAAATTTCCACCACCCCCCTGCAATTTGAAAGAAAACTCCACCTGTTTTCTTCAGGTGTCACTTGAACCTTCACTGGGTGGCCAAACTGCCCTTTCTACTCACAATAATGGTACAAATCTATTTTATCAGGGGCTCAAATAGTATTGGCCTTTGTTTTTGTGGGATTCTAGGAGTAGCCAGATCAGCATTTTTGCAGAGCAGTCCATACCTAGATTCTATCCCTGCTGCCAAAGATACTTTTTACATGGCCCTTTGTTCAAGTTTCAGGGTGCATAAGGAAAGAGTTGACTTACATGTAAATGATGGGTTATTTTTGTACTCCTGATTATTAAGAGTCTCTTCTACTGTGGATGTTCTCTGCTGAATATTTATATTGGGTAAAAATTCTTCACACTCACTAGGCAAAATTTATTCTTATGACTCTCCCCTAGATATATGTTGCTAATCTTCCAATCTTGTTGGATCATACTAGACATTACTTTCTAACTTTGAATTCCAGGTCAGATTTTCTTGGGCACTCTTAACCTTAAATCTTTTCTTTAGTTTTCAGCCTATCATTTTTCTTCTTTCTAAAGTGCCATATCGTTATGGATACTCTTTATTACCATTAAGAAATTAGAGGAAGAAAACTTCTAGGAAGTAAGTTATATTATTTATCAAGAAAAATTTGGTTCAGCTAATTTCATGTATAACTGTTATCTATGTGATATTTCTATGCTTTATATATTTAGTTTAAAATAGAGAATAGCCAATGACAATTCAGAGAAATGAGTGGTTCATTTTTACAAAGATATATAAATGATATAAATATCAAATACATAAGTGCCACAGTTTTTCAGGAATAAGAATATAAGGTGATGACAAAATATGTTAATTAATATATTTGTGGTATTTGATTTAATCAGTTTATAATGAGAAAAATCACACCAGGCTTACAATCTGACCTCAATCTTACACTCAATAATATCTGTCTTTGACTTAGAAGACATAGAAGTGATGACCTCTATGATTCTATACAACATGTACTATGGTGATATTGTAGACCTTTGCTATTCTATTCTCTTTCAGCATTATCTTGCACAATACTCAGAAACCAAATTCTAGATAGCAAACTGTTTTGTGAGAAGTCTAATCTTAATTTGCAAGCATGGAGATGAATAACTACTTCACTAGATTGGCCAGAGGTTGTTGAATTCTGCATTGGGCATAGACATTTATTTAACATAACATTGTTAGTTATCCATTTAGTAGTTACAGTATCTTAATAAAGGTGATTGCTTCCCAATACTCTACCATTGCTTTTATCACTTCATAGTTATTTTTTTTCTTTTAAACTTACACTAGGTCTTACAAAATTAAATATTGAAAATTGTTGAGCTAGAAAGCTCAAAATGCACCATAACCAGTGACCTATTGGATAAATATACTCTTGTAAATGATCCATTTTCACAAAAAAAATACAGGAATTTTTTCTTTCATTAAGTCTATTGGATACTAAAATGAGTAATACTGACAAGCAGTAAGCATTAAATGAAATACTATTGGGTATTCTTTAGGAAGACGAGGCTCAAGATGGCAGCTCCAAAAAAAAAAAAAAAAAAAGCATGGTAAGAAAAAAATGTAAGTAAAGTATGTTAGTAAATCCAAGTGAATTTTAATGATATAAAACAAAAATAATAACATTTTATATGGTTTTAATTATAACGAGAATTAAAACTCATGAGAAAATATAAAAATCAGGAATGGGTAAGAGAAATATTCTAAAGTCCTTATTTTGTTCCAGAAAAGGTGAAAGAACTGATTATCCTTTGATTAATAAAAAAAGTACATTAGAATCTGTAGAGTAAATATTAAAAGAATGATAAAAGAACATATAGCTACAAAATTCATAGAAGATAAAAAATTAAGCAATTAAAAATATCGTATCAAATTGTCAATTCAAAAGAAGAACAGGAGCAAGAGAGAGAGAGATAATAGGTGGAAGAAATAAAAAGATAATAATAAAACTATAGTTTTATCCAAAATATAAGAGTACTTACATTAAATAAAACATAACCAAATATTCCAATAAAAAGATCTACAAATTACATTAAAATTCAGAAAAAACAGACACAGTTATAGACTAGTTACAAGAAGCATACTTAAAATATGACACATAAATGTTGAAATTGAAATTATAGATAAGTTATTTCATGAAAATGCTAATTAAAAGAAAGTTGGTGAGCCTTCAGGGTTTTCTAGACATAAGCTCATATCATAGGCAAACAGGGATAGTTTGATCTCCTTTTCTTTCTAATTTGGATACTCTTTATTTCTTTATCTTGACTTATTTCTCTGGCTAGGACCTCCAGGACTACATTGAATAGAAAGTGGGCAGCCTTATCTTGTTCCATTTCTTTTCCCCATTGAGTATGATGTTGGCTGTGGGTTGGTCATATATGGCTCTAACTGAGGTATGTTCCTTTTATGCCTAGTTTGTTCAGGGTTTTTATCATGAAGCGATGCTGGACTTAATTGAATGTTTTTTGTGCATCTATTGAGATGATCTCATGGTTTTCACTTTTAATTCTGTTTATGTGGTGAATCATATTCATTGATTTGCATATGTTGAACCATCCTTTTATCCTTGAGATGAAGCCCACTTGATTGTGGTGAATTATTTTTGATGTGCTTTTGGATTCGGTTTGCTAATATTTTATTGAGGATTTTTGCTTCTGTGTTCATCAGGGTATTGGTCTGTAGTTTCCTTTTTTTGTTATGTCCTTTCCTGGCTTTGGTCTCAGGGTGATACCGAATTTTTAGAATGACTTAGGAAAGATTCCCTCCTTCTTGATCTTTTGGAACAGCTTCAGTAGGATGGGTACTAGTTCTTCTTTGTAGGTCTGGTAGAATTTGGTGATGCCAGTACAATTGACCCAGGCTCTATTGAGCTCACATTGTTCAAAAAGAACTGAGTATGTAAAATGACTTAAGCCTGTGATGGTGGTGAGGGGTATGATACTCTATTATCCCAAGTTAGGCTTCTGTGTTTCTAGATCTAGAGTTGTTTGAATTTTACATGCAAAAGTAGCCTCTTAATGGGTTGCCCATCCATTTCAGTCTGAGGAACCCAGTGATTAATTAACTAGCACCAAAACTTCTTGTAGATCATTCGAGGATGATTACTACACAGGCTTTATTTCCTATTATGTAGAAACATGGAACATAAAGCCTATAAAGAACTTTTCTCTCATCCAAGGGTTACCTACTCATTCAGAAGATGAAGTAAAGGGTAAGTGGGGCTTCTTCACAGCTGAGAATAAAAGATTCCACTTGCTTCAATTTCTAATTTTAGAGAAATGTGAGATAATTTCTATTTCCAATTTTAGAGAAATATCTACTGCAATGCAAAATATCCCAGCACGGTGTTTGCAGAGTAATAGTGTTTGCATGGAACTAGGTGGAGTGATTCCTTCTCATTCCTATTGTCAAGCAGGTTAGACAGAAGAAAAGGGTTGTGTCTTCAGGAAGGGAAACATGTTTATGTCAGATTTGGGGGGGTGTATCTATTCTTCTTTTTTCTTTCCCCATGAAGAGGTGGAGAATCCTCAACTGGAGCTGTGACAATAAATACGTTTATGGACTTGGGAGGTACTTCTGGAAAGGGTGGCAAAAGCAGTTTCTGACTTGAGGTGAGAAGTTAGGAATACACAGAAGTGTATTGTGGGCTGGGCACAATGTCGTACACCTGTAATCCTAGCACTCTGGGAGGACGAGGCGCGCGGATTGCTCAAGGTCAGGAGTTTGAAACCAGCCTGAGCAAGAGGGAGACCCCGTCTCTACTATAAATAGAAAGAAATTAATTGGCCAACTAATATATATAGAAAAAATCAGCTGAGCATGGTGGCACATGCCTGTAGTCCCAGCTACTCGGGCGGCTGAGGCAGGAGGATTGCTTGAGCCCAGGAGTTTGAGGTTGCTATGAGCTAAGCTGACTCCATGGCACTCACTCTAGCCTGGGCAACAAAGTGAGACTTTGTCTCAAAAAAAAAAAAAAAAAAAAGAAGTGTATTGTGCCAAGCTAGGATCCAAAAACAAAACAAAAGAAAAATAAAAAGAACAACAATGATATGGTGATATGGAAAATCTAGTAATGGAGAGGGTGGGTAGAAAATTCCGAATCTAGGATCACGTGGCTATAAGCATAGATGGTGTTTCAGAAGATTTTTGGTGTTCTCTATTAATGGAAGGATATTCCATGCTAATGGTGGCTCAAGAAAGAGGAAACTGTTCCTTGTGACGTTTACCAAAGCCTTGAAGTCAGCTAGAAAGGAGCATCACCCATGAATTCACATGGTCTGTGCCAAGATACCCACAGGGTACAGGACCCTTGTATAGAAAATAGATCACATAAAAATGATAACTAATTCTCTCTATCATTTTAGAAGAAGAAAAATGATCAACAGTAAAGGGACCCCCAATTTACTTTCTCCAAAATGTACAGGCAGTATTTTTCCTTCTTGCGAATAATAAGGCATGAGCTTGGCATAGAAGGTATCCTTCTCTTTAAATCCAGCAAAAAACATCTACCCTTTTTAATGGAAGTAGAATGAGCTGGCTAAGAGATGTTTAATATATTTTGTATTAGCTTGTGTTTTCTAGAAACAACATGGAGATATTATAATTGCTACCTAATAATAGAGGGCCCCCTCCAAGTTATTTCAACTGTAGAGTTGCACTTATGTTGTCCTACAAGTCATTCTGGAATTCATTTGAGGTTCCACTATGGGACTGAAGTTACTATACAAATCTGTCCTAAACCAAATCCTTTTCTCAAGATCATCTTTTCTAATCATGGAATGGTAAAAATGAAACCACTTACCACTTTGGTCATAATTTGAATGACAGCAAGGGATTTAGTGTCTTACCTAACACCTTAAATTGAGTTGTCACCTGAATTTGGGTGGAGCACTAATTGGAGAAAATTAGAAATTATGCATACCTTATGGCGCAATGCTTGGCTATCAACTACTTTACATTGTGTTTTGCTTATTGAAGTCTGTAAACCTTTTCTGAGTCTATTATTTGGGAAAAAAAAAAACTTTTAAAAACAAATTGTTTCTTCCAACAGTTGTTTCTAGATATTAGACTTTTTGTGATAATGGTGCACTTTAGTCCTAAGGTGAATCATTTGAATACATGATTATGGAATGAGTTCTCTCTTCGAGTGATGAATTCTGATTGGCCTTGGCAGCTGTACATTTGAAGGAGTAGATTAATACATAGAAAACTATCTGGCTTAGCTGAAACTACTGTTAATGTTGTAAACTGCCAACTTTATCTTCTTGAAGAAATAAAAAAACAGTTTTTCTTCCCAACAAAGACTTTTTATAAAAGCAATAAGGTGATGGCATGAAGTGTGCTTATCGTGCTGTAATCACACCCCAGGGGGAATGAGAGGTGCGCCACTGCACCTCTTGCTTTGTAATGACCCAGGGGTGTGATTATCTTATGATAACCACACTCCCTGTCATGCCTTATTGCTTATATATTCCACATGTCATAATGAATCCTGAAGCACTTTCTAGGTCTCGTAGCAAAGGCAATGACTTTGAAGTACAGGAAGTTGCTGGATTTTTTAGGTACACATAGATTAATATTGTATACATTAGGGGGAATTATGAATGACTACTTTTAAGTGCCAGCCAAGCCGGGGGTATTGGGAAACTTTGGGCTTTGTGCCTTAAAAATAAATCTTACTTTGGCTACCTTTTAAAAAAGTTTTTATCCCCCTGCTCTAATTTTGATGACTGTTAAATTATTCTGTTTCTACAAGATACATTATCCTCCTCTAAAACCATCAGGGAAATAACATCTATGACATAATTTTCTTGTAGTCATTTGATATATTTTACTATAAAATTTGAGAATAATTAGCTCTCCAACACAAAAAATAGTTTCATTTGATTTTAAGTGCCCACTATTCAAGAATTACAACTATTGTAGCTACAGAGTTCTAGATTTTCAGGTGTAACATTTGAGGAAGGGGCATTGATGAAGCATTTTAATTTATTCCACGTGATTAAGGGTCTTTACTTTTTCTTCTCAGATGTTAGAATTGCTACATTAGCTCTAGTTATAGTGTAGATTTTAAATTATTTGAAGATAACAATTTAGCATTGAGATTCTTTATTGCAACTGTTAATATATTCAAATTAAAATGAGTAGGGTTAATAGTAGACCTATAGGGAAGAAGAGAGATCAAGAGTAAAAGATTTCTAAATCTAGCATGAGGCTTTAATATAATAAGACAACAAGATAATAAACTAAGCAATTATTTTTGATGCAACTTGCATGATTATCATACCAGGGAATGGCTCTGCACCTCAGGGAGAAGTTTCTAAGTAATTTTGTAACCTTCAAAATATACCAGGACCATCAACATTTAAGTCCTACTTTCTATTGCAGGGAAAAATCTGCAACACTCTTTTTATCCTGTCATTGTAACCTAGGTGATGAAGATGGTGGCCTTTCACTGTGACCACTGATGAGTTGATTCAATGTCTGTGTCAGCCTCAGGATCAACCATGTTAACCTTAGGTCACTTCAAGGAAAACTGTCTGTCGAAAGTGACGATTATTTAGCTGCCTACTGCATAAGCAGAGATTCTTCTGATTACCATAAAGGTCAAATATGCACATTTTGACTGGTGGTAATGAGTAGTTTTAAAGATGTTTTAGCCTTTTCTTAATCTTGCAGTGTCACCAAGGCTTCTATTGTTATGCACCAAAGAATGTGCCTCTAATTGTACCATTTGCCCTATTGTAGCTTGTACATAGAGCCAGGAGTGTGATGTTACTTGTGATAACCGCCTACCACATGTCCTAATAATTATTAGCCTCCAATAAATTGTATAATAAGGTAACTTAAGTCTGGAAAAATCAAAGGTTCTTAAAGTTGAAAGCAATATTTAAGAGGTTCATGTATCAAATTCTAATAATAGTGGAGAACAAAATAGGATATAAAAATACTTTTCAAGATTTTAAACCGTTTAAGAATTAGGAAGTATCTTTTAAAAAACCTCAAATAATAACATGTGTGTATGTATACATATATGATATATATGTGTGCATGTATGCACACATACATGTATAATATGCATTATATGTATTCATGTGTGTTTATTTTATATTATTTAAAAGTTCACCATAAAAAGGTTTTCATCTCTTGATTTATCCTAAAATTAATATTTATAATAAATTTTCTTATGAACAAATGACATAAATTGAAACTGCATATAGAAATTAATTTTTAGTGGAGAACTGATAATGGCATTTAACATTTATAAGAAATATACAGTATAGTTCCACATTTAACAGATACAAGCAATTAGTTCTTTAGGAATTTTCAAAGAAATCAGCTTTAAAATTGACAGGTTCAAAGGATTCAAATTACCATTATATATCCACCCACATAAAATAAATATGTAAAATGCTATTTAAAATATAAATCCCAACAAAACTCCAATGTTTCTCAATAAATTGAGTAGAAATAAAACAATTCCAATTTTTTTCTTTGTATTTCTATGACTTCTTGGATTTTAATAAGGGCACTAACTAACCTTTTTGATATTCTCTATTTTAATAGCTGTCAAACTTTTCAAAATCCACTGTAGGTGAGTAAAAACAATGGAAAAACTAAAAGTAGCTGGGGGAAACTAATTGGAATGTATGACAAATTAGATTGAAAACATAAAAATGTAGGTTAATGCTTCAAGTTTCCATTCTTTTTAGATATATTAAAATTTTTAAAGGTGATGAAAATATGTGAATATAAAAATATAAGAAAAATGGACTCCATATAAGCATGAGGTTAAAAAGTGGACTGCATTTGAACTTTCAGTCTTATTTCTCTAAGCTATGATAAGATGTCATGCTGAAGCTAGGGGTAGAGTGACTCCAAAACAAAACAGTAAAATTTAAATTTTAGTACCATTTGAAAACGGATTTGGCATTTTCATATCATATGGCCTATTGAATTCTTTTAAAAATGAACAAATATTATATTATGGAAAGAACAAGTAAATATATTCAATAAATTAATGATTATAAATAGAACTTATCAAACATGTAAAATTCAAAAAAATGGTAAACTCTACAAATCAGAGCTAGGTTAAATGTTTTGTGGATTGCCTGGACTTAAGAAAGTGATGGAGAACATGTTAATAATGCAGATTAAATTTAAGAGGTGCTATATTTAGCTGTTACATTGTGAATAGCACAAAAAATTGAGGAAATGTTATTTTAGTATTAAAAAACTATTATCTGATTCAGCAACGTAATCATTCACATCATTGATAAATGAGTAAAGTTGTGGACTGGGCACAGTGGCTCACGCCTGTAATCCTAGCATTCTGGGAGGCCGAGGCGGGAGGATTGCTTGAGGTCAGGAGTTCAAAACCAGCCTGAGCAAGAGGAAGACCCCATCTCTACTATAAATAGAAAGAAATTAATTGGCCAACTAATATATATAGAAAAAATTAGCCGGGCATGGTGGCGCACGCCTGTAGTCCCAGCTACTCGGGAGGCTGAAGCAGGAGTATTGCTTAAGCCCAGGAGGTTGAGGTTGCTGTGAGCTAGGCTGACCCCACAGCACTCACTCTAGCCTGGGCAACAAAGTGAGACTCTGTCTCAAAAAAAAAAAAAAATGAGTAAAGTTGTGCATTAATTAACACATCTTGATGAATATGTGTTCTTTGTTTCACTTTTGTCTTATAAACGTAAAAGAAATTATCAACCAACATTCCAGTGGAACTATATCCATTCAATAGTTGCAACCATGAGTTGGATATGGATGTAATCATTTGGTAAAAATTAAAAAAATGAAAGCATTCTGTGAAAATCAATTGGCTGTATAGAATTTACCAAAAAAGAGTAGTCTTATCTATTTCATTATTATTTGTAAATTAGGTCAAACACATTCTTTTTCAGTAAAATGTGTAATAAACTTATATAGTGTGTGTATGTATGTGCTAACACACACACACATCCTTCCTCTGGTAGTGAGCCTACATTGGGTACCAGTTCTGCTCTGCTCCCTTGTCTATACCCTGGGTCTTACAGGCAAGGCCTTTTGCCTCATCCCACAGACACAAAATGTGGGGAACCTGCCCATATATGTGGAACACTTTTTTCTGACTGATATGTGTATTCTATAAAACATTGGAAGTATGTGGGAGAAAGTAAAGATCACTTGAAATTCTATCATAATTGGATACCACCATTACTGTTTTGGTGATGACATTTTTCAACCTTATCTTTCATATACACATAGTCATGACCATTTCATAAACATGGAAATACATCATACATTCACTTCTATTCTCAAATCATTCTTTTCTTTAAAAAGGAATAGCATCTATTTTCTTTTTAGCTTACCCCTTCTCTCAGTTACTTCACTCTCGTCTTTTCCCTTCCAACCTTGTGCATTCTTTATCCCTCATTTATGATCACATAATCATATATAAGTACTTGCATATGGTCTTTCTAACTTTGAAGGGAGTTGATCAATCTTCTTTCACTGCCTAGCTTCTGAACTAATTGAGAAATAAAACAAAAGAAGTAGCAAAGGGAAGACAACGATATGATGCAATTTATACAAGATTAAGTTGGAGGATATAAAAGCTGAAGTGTCTTCTAACTGAGCTCCAGATTCAGGCTGACTTAACCACTCAGAAGTAGTCATTGCTTAGCTGGGCCAGGTTCATTTAGATTGGCACTTCTTTGGACTGCTTATTCACATCATTTAACCATATTTATAGTCATTTGATCATTTCTGAAGTGTTTTTGTTGTGGTTTAGAATAACAGTAAGTATTTATTACCTCCCAATTGTTGTGGTTCACAAATTTGGGAGTGACTTGGCTAGACCATTCTGGCCTGGAGGTCTCTCATGAAGTTGAAATTAGATGATGTTTGGGGTTACGGTCACTCAAGGGTTTCCTCACTCACATGTCTGATGCCTGGCTGGGGAGGAATGCCAATGTCACATTGTGAGGGGGGAGATATAGATATATTGTTGCAGCCATCACTGAAAATTGCCATCTTCCACAACATGGCATATCTTTTCATTTGTTCTGTCCTTGTTTTATGGGCTTTAGCAGAATTTTATAGTTTCATTTTTATGGGTCCTGTACATTTCATATTAAATTTATTCTTGAATATTTTATAATTGTTGTTTCTATTGCAAATGGCATATTTTCCTTTTTTATCTCTATATTCTTTTTGCTAGTATAAAGGAAAGTTACTGATATTTGAATATTTTTCTTAATCTAGCCTCTTACCACATTTCCTCATAAATTCAAGTAGTTTTTAATAGAATCTGTTGGATTTTCTTAGAAATTCAGTAATATTATTAGCAAAAAGAAACAATTTTCCAAAGTGATAGTGATTAATTTTTCTCCACTAGTCTACACAGGAAAATCTCTGAAGAGATGTTGAATAATAATAGATAACAAGCATCTTGTTCTTGTTCCCTATTTTAAATAAATGGATTTGTATTATCAGATAGATTGATGCTTGCCATTGCATTAGCTAAATAATCTTTATCAAATTTAATTAATTTTATTTCTATTCTGCTTGAATTGCCTCACAACATTGGCATTATCTGTATTTTACAAGTTAGAACTGTGAAGCATCTGGTCTTGATGTCTTTTTACATAATACATTTTTAAACAGCTATTTTGATCTCTTCTGTGATACTTTATTCAATTCCCTCCAGATTTTCCACTTTATTTGTAAAGTTATACTTCTTATTTATTTGTTTATCTTCCCAATTGATTATTTTCTGAATCTCAGCTTCAGAGGGGTAGGTTAATCATACTCCTTTTTGCAATCAACTACAAACCCTCCCTTTTTTCTTGAATCCTTGTCTCTCTGCATTCTCTCTAACATTAGCAATGGCTTAATTCTTGATGATTTTGTTATCCCTGTAGATGATCCTCTCAGTGCTGTATCTTCTCAGTCCTATTAACATTGAGGTCAGATCATGTCACTCTTCATCTCAAAGCCATTCAATGGATCTCCATTAACTCTCTGACTCTATCTCCTATTACCCTTCCTTTCCTCTTTCGGCTCCAGCCACCCTGGCCTTGTGGTTCTTCAAATATAGCATGCTAGTCCATCTTTAGTTGGATAGCTTTAACCCAGATAACCTCATGGTTTGCCACTGATCTCTTTCAAGTCTTGGATAAAATTGACCTGTTTTAGAGAAGCCTTCCATAAACACCCTATTTAAAACTGCAGCTCCTTTCAGGAACTCTCTAACCTCTTCCCTTTTCATTTTTCTCCATAGTACTTGTCACTGTCTGACATATTAGACACTTCTACTTATTTATTTTGTTTATTTTCTCTCTTACTCAAAGAAGGGCAGATGTTTTTACCATTTTGAATACTGTTTACCCAGAATGTTAAGGAAGATATAACTAAATTATGTAGAAAAATTACACTATGATCATTGGCAATTTCTCCATATAGTTTCTCCAACACGGTGTCTTGAGGATAGCCAAACTTTTTACAAGGCAACTTAGATCTCCAAAGCTGTGTGAGAAAGAGAAGGGGGAGAGAGAAAGAGATGGAAAGAACACATGAGAAAGCAGAGTGAGCAAGCACCAGGTAGGAGCTGTGTTACCTTTTAGGACCTAATCATAGAAGCCACAGAGTCACCACCACCACATGCTATTGGTCAAGGCAATTACAAATATTCATGTATGTTACAAAAATAAACTATTTGAATATGAAAATTATTTTTAAATGTTTTCTTTTTTCTTCAAGAGGATTACTATAGCTTTATCTAATCTTCTGATCCTTAAACAAAACAACTTTTAGAATATTTATCCTTTCTACTATTTTATTGTTTATTCATTTTTCCACTTTTATTTTTATTAATTCAAATCTCTTGCTTTTTGTTTATTTCTGTTCTTTTTATAATTTTTGAAATGAGATATAATCCCATTTATTTTTCATCTTTCTTTTTAACATGAAGATATTTAAAAATGTAAGCTTTTCTCTCTAGTTAGTTTTAGCAACATGATATAAGTTTTTGTAGGAAGTATTTTCTTTTCCATTTTTTTCTAAATTAAAAAAAATCAGTTTTATGCCCTATTTGGACTAAGTATATTTTTAGAATAAACTTCCTTATTTTCCAAGAAATCAGTAATTTTTACAATATTTATTTTAATAAAAATTGATTTTGATCAAAGAAAATACTTTAAACATTATTGACTTTGATCAAAGAAAATAAATAAATTTTCTATATTACAAAATTTAAGGTTTTCTTTGTAATCAATTGCATAAGGTTTTGAAACTATTTAATGGACATTTAAAAATATACATTTTCTATTTATATACTTAGTTCATATAATTCCTCTATATCATCAACTATTTTTAACATCCTGTTCTTCATGATTTTTAATAATACTTCCTTTCCATATTTACAATCTTCATTTATTTCAGTGCCTTCATTTTTACATAATTCTCTTTCATTCTATTAGTGACTTAATCTCAAATCCAAATATGTATCTATTTCTTCTAGTTTTTCTAGTTCATGTTCATAAAAGTGCTCATATTAGCCATGGATGATCTTTTGTATTTCTGTGGTATCAGTTGTAATGCCTCCTTATTCATTTCCAATTAAGCTCATCTGAATCCTCTCTCTTCTTTTCTTGGTTAATTTATCTATTGGTCTATCAATTTTGTCTGTCTTTTCAATGAACCAACTTTTTGTTCATTGATAGTTTGTATTTTTTGTTTAAATGTTGTTTAATTCTACTTTAATCTTTCTTATTTTCTTGTTTAGGGAAGTTTTCCTCTATTATTTTCTCAAATAGGTTTTCCATGCTGTTTACTTTTTCTTCTTCTTCCTCAGGGATGCCTATGATTGTTATGTTTGGGCAGTTTACATAATCTCATATTTCTTGGAGACTGTTCATTTCTCTCAATTCTTTTTCTTTGTTGATTAACTGGGTTAATTTGAGAGCCTTCTTTTTGAGCTCTGAAATTTTTTCTTCTGCTTGGTCTATTCTGTTGTTAAAAGTTTCACTGTTTTTTGAAATTCCCTAAAATGAGTCCTTCATTTCCAGAAATTCTGTTATTTTTTTTTAAGTATCTTTCTCTTTAGTGAATTTTTCATTCATGTCCTGAATTATCATTATTATTATTATTGGTTTCTTTTTGTTGGATTTCAACTTTCTCATTGATCTCATTGCTCTTACTTGTGGCCAATATTTTGAATTCTATATCCAACATTTTGAAATTTTTCTTTTGGTTGAAGTCCATTGCTGAAGACCTAGTGTGATCCTTTGGAGGTGTCAAAGCAGCCTGGTTTTTCATATTGCCAGAGTTCTTATGCTGGTTCATTCTCTTCCAGAATGAATTTTGCTCAGCTCAAAACACATAGCTTTGTGATTCACTTGTTCTACTGTGCTCAAACTCGGTTGCTTAGGGTAGAGAGGAAAAGGTACACTGCCTTTTGGCTCATACAGGTAGGTACTCACACTGTAGTGTTGCTGGTAATTTGGGTTGGTTGGACCTCAGACCCCTGGGAGAGTGTTCAAGTGCTAGGGGTAGTAGACTAGTTCTGGTAAGCCCATGGATGGCATGCTTGAGTCCTAGTGGACCAGAATGAGATAGATCCCAAACATGACCTCAAGCTTCCCTGAGTGCAGGCACTGGCTGTAATAGTGAGGGGTAGAATGATCTGCTCCAGAAGAATGCTCAGGCAGGAGAAGGTCAGATGCACTGTGAGGCTGTGACAGGAGGGGTGAACCCTTCTTTACAGCAGAGGCAGGCAGCTGAGGAACACACAGGCTGCTCGTGCCTCCCTCTCTCAGAGATGACAGCAGTCTCTGTCTTTTGGGGACACAAAAGTGCCCAGATTCCCAGCTCCTAACCTGGCCCAGATGCAACAGAGGTCATGGAGGCAGCTAAACCTGTTGTGTGCAGGACTACCAGACTGGCTGTGGGCTGTGGCTAAAATGCTCCACTAAATGAGATGCAGTTGTGCCAAGGGACTTTTCTCCAGAGAGGGTAGGCTCCTCCCAGAAGAGACAGGAAACTGGAGGACTGGAATGCTAGCCCTGCCTTCCCTCAGGAGAGGCAGTGGCTTTTGTCTTTAGGACATACAAAAACACTTGCTGAAGCATTTTAGAGGGAAAACAGTGAGCCCAAGCTCCCTGGAAGCTGGGGTATGACAGGTGCTCTGTCAGAGGCAGGGCAAATTCTCCTGAATGTTCTTGCTTAATAATCCCCTGTGGAACCCCTGCCATTCATGAATGGAAAGAGCCTTCCAGTCGCTGCTGCTTCAGCAGCAGTGGATGGAGGAAGGGAGTAGAGGGAGAAGGCCCTAAATGGTGGGGATCATTTCTACTAGAAGGAACATAAACAACTTCATATTACAAGTCTGGGGCTGTCTGGTGTGAGACAGTGAGCATTCCACCTTCCTCTGTTCTAAAAAGCATTTGTGGCACTTCCAATTCCTGTTGGAACAGCCCAGCCTGTGTGTCAGCACTCCAGGTATACTGCTGCTCTCTTGTCTCCCAGTTCCTCTGTAGTTGTCACAGTCCAAGCTGGTGCTGGGGAATGTTTGTGTGGGATTCAGTGACAAGGAGACTGAAGGGCTGACTTCTCCCACATTATAGAGTCACCTGACATATGCACAAGCAATATGGTGCCTGCTTTCTAAGCTCAAGTCTACAGCGGAAGGAACCTACCCTACATAGGCCACAGCCTGGTACTCTGCTTCCAAGAAGCTCTCTGTTCTCCATTGGCAGCAGCACCTGGTTTTATCAGGGTAGACGTGTTCTCCAACAGATGGGGAGCTTGTAGGCTGCCACAGGTGTGACAGAGGAAAAGCAAACACTCTAACCTACCCTTTTTCTGAATCATTTGTGGGTTAGTTGCTGCCAAAATCTTGCTCTTTTTTATTCTGCTCCATGATTTCTTCCACTTGAGATCTCTAGTAAAGGTAGGTTCTGGGATGTTTCACTCAGTATTTCACCTAGGCTATGGTTTTTCACATGAAACTTTCCCTTGTATTTGGGACAATCTGGTGACTGACATCTCTAGCTGGCATCTTGACCCCTCCCAACACATACATTTACTTATGTGTACAATTTGAGTTCATTGAAAACCCATTCTCAAAGGGTTAGTGTGCTCTTCCAAGCCTTTTCATAGCTGATACTTCCTATGGGCTCTTCCTACACCTGTATCCTCAGATTCCCCAAAGGAGAAAGGGCTTCAGACAGATGCTTCTTCTCAATATCGTGTAGAAACCCCAGTGTGATTATTCTTGTTCCACTCCACCAGTAACTTAAACCTATATGCTGAGGTCAGAATGGTCAAGTTTACCTGGAAAGAGAGTATGAGAGTGAAAATAAGCATAAGCCAATAAGAGAATGTACTCATGGGCCAGAAAGAGAGCCCTGGCTCTTCAGGTCATCAGCACTTGCTTAGACGAATTAGCTTAGCAGTCTCCTTCTTCCTACCAGGAGATTCAGTAAGACTGCAGTCCCCAAGCCCTGGGCTGCAGACTTGTATGGGTCCTTGTCCTATTAGGAACTGGGTCCCATAGCAGGAGGTGAGCAGCAGGTGAGTGAGTGAATGAAGCTGCATCTGTATTTACAGCTGCTCCCCATCTCTCACGTAAGCTCCAACTCCTGTCAGATCAGCAGAGATGTTTGATTCTCACAGGAGCATGAACCCTACTGTAAACTGCACATGTGAGGGATCTAGGTTGTGCACTCCTTATGTGAATCTAGTGACTGATGATCTGAGGTGGAGCTGAGGTAGTGATGCTAGTTCTGGGGAGCAGCTGCAAATACAGATTATCATTAGCAGAGAGGTTTGACTGCACAATAAATGGAATGTGCTTGAATTATCCTGAAATCACCCTCTCCTCTCCCATCCATGGAAAAATTGACTTCCATGAAATCAGTCCCTGGAGCCAAAAAGGCTGGGGACCACTGCTGTAAAAGAGTAGTCAGATAGGAGAAAATATAGGGAGAGGGGTCAGAAGCGCTTCCCTATTTTTAAAAGCATTATCACTTTCTATAATTCATTGAAATTATTTATATGAATCTTACTTTTCCTACCAAATTATAAAAATTTCAGGAAAAAGTATATTTGAATTTTTTGAAATTATCATAATTATTATTCTTTTCCATATCAATGTGGTTTCTTAATGATTAAATGCATTAAGAACTAATGCAGTTTTTTTATAAGGCTAATCAAGTGAAGCAGTGTGGGTAGAGAAGGAACAAAGAAATCTGTAACTAGTTGTGATCAATTTAGCTGTAGACACCGCTACACTTGGACCAGCCTCATCTAAATAATTTCTTCTTATTTTTTGCAATATTTCAAATTATTTTTGAATTTTTTTGTGCTATCCAAGAGCCAGCTATTCAGTGAAGTAAAATATCTTTGGAGTGTGTTACTTTGTGTTTGGTCCATAATAAGAGATAAGTGAATATTAGCTATCGTTATTGGTAATAGTGTTTCTTGTTATATACAGAGGTGATGAATACACAGGAAGAGCAATCTGTGATATACCACTAGTAAGTTCTCTTCAAGTTTACAGAATAATTAATTAGTATTTTTGGATATGATAATTAAAATAACTGAGTTCAACCTAATGTGCAAATACGTAGTCCACATGCTCTGCCATTTTTTTTTAAAGTACAGCATATTAGGAGACATTCTGATAAATGTTGCAACTCAAAATACACACTCTGCTTATTTCATTTCCCTGATTTTTTAAATGTATGCACAAAACATCCATTTTATAACATGTACCAGAATTTTGTGGAGAATTGAAGTGATAGTCGTCACTAGTTTGTGTAATGTATGCAGTATTTTAAATATAACTCTCTGTTTCCTTATTAGCAAGCCAGTTTTTCTTTCTACAACCTGTCCACTATTAAAGCTAATCCATTAGACTGCAGTCAGGAAGAAAGAGAATATTACCAAGGTAAAGCCCTCACTAGAAAGAGGAGGGAAAAAAATTCTGGTCTCTTAAAGTATAGGTGAGGGACAACTATACTTTAAAGATTGAGAGAAGAAAAAACAAGCAAATGGTGAGATACTTATGTTCTGACTTCCCTTTTCTGGCATGGAATCTTAAGAGAGGTGAAGAAGTCTGCATAGGGTGAGGTGAGAGTTGAAAGCAAAATGTCTTTTGCTTTACTTTCTGTTGGGAGTCAGTAAGGTTCTACCTTGCAAGTACATTGATCAGATCAGAAGTGGCACAGCCTCGTTGGGTAGTGAAAGAAAGAGAACTTTAGTAAATACTCCCTACCTGCTTTGACCTACCAGTGGTATAGAAAGGATCTAGAAGCATCCATGTGCCCTGAGGGACAGCTGAATATAGCTGGCCAGTGTGATTGCCAGAAGAAGTGACAACAAATAGGTGTAAATGTGATCCTCTAACCAAGCACTATGGGATAGGCTGCCTAGGCAAATGATCCGTCTCATTTTGGGGATTTATGATGAGGTGATAGCTGAGGTAGGTTGAGTCACAAGAAGGGCTAGTAATTCCAGATGAATCGAACAAAGAACAGATGACCAGGTCATGAACCATCTAATCTCCCAGTGCCTAAAGGTCTAAGATTTTCCTCAAACCTCTATATCATATCTCCCTTATATCATAGAGAAGTAAGCCCTAGATCCAGGTGTTGTGGTCTACAGGGGTATGTTTTCTACATTATGCGGGAACTCTATGTGATAAAAGCTAAATGCTGAACCCTTTTCATGAAAAATTGTAGCTAATATAATTTAGTAAATCTTAAGATAATAGCCTTGCTTGCTGGCATATTGCCAGCTGAAAAAAATCTCATTTCAAACACCAAAAGGGAAAGATTAACTATTTTCATACAAATCCTAATATCCCACTAAGGAAATGGATGCTTTAGGTCAAAAAGGGCAACTATCCACTTGGAAAGGCAGAAAAAGTCTTATTAACAAGTCATATTAAGAAATAACATCTCTGTTATATTTATTTTAAAACTAGTTAGAATATCATTGAAATACTATAGATGTATATGCTATTTATTATACATAGAAGCAAAGATGGTTAGAGCTAAAAGAGATCATATAAATTATCTAGTCTAACCTCAGATATGAAATCTGAGATCCAAAAAGGTTTAGGTAACTTGCCATGGGTCACACATTGAGTATAGAATAAAACCAGACAATATCCCATTCTTGATTCTCATTCTAGTGCCTCCTCTCCTACTCTTAATGCCCACAAATTCAGTGATTCCTTCTCCTTGAACATTTATCCATTCATCTGTAAGTATTGCAAGACACAATGCTTCATTGATCTTCGTTTTGCAGATTCAATTTCCTGCTTAAATTCTGGCTCTAAAAAGAGCTTGCTCAAGGAATGACTGCTGGGCAAATTATATGATGATCTTAGTAATTTAGAAACATCATGCCAATATTAGACTTCTTAATTCTATTTTTTTTAATTGCAGATATCTAGAGAATTCTCCATTCTGGTCAAGAAATTTTCATGGTAATGGCTTTGATTTTTAAAGAGACTTAAATGTTTCTTTTAAAAGGAAGACCTAGAAAATTCTTCCACTATTATTAATTCTCAGAAAATAATTTAATTGAACCTTACTGAAGCTAATTAAAAGGATAATTTCTCATTTTACTTTCTGGTCCCATGGACTTAATTCAACCAAAGAGGTATATATATATATTTTATTTTTTTAGAGGTAACTGTGCTCAAAGTTAGCATCAGGGGAACAAGATGAAAAATGCCCTCATATTCCTATTCTTCTTATCTCATGACAAAAACATCTTGTACCAGTTTACTTTCTGAATAATTTCACCCTTTCTCAGGCATGTCCAATTATTTTATTTTTGATACTGTGTTTCCCCGAAAATAAGACCTACCCATAAAATAAGCCCTCACAGGATTTCTAAGCATTTGCGCAATATAAGCCTTACCCTGAAAATAAGACCTAGTGATGGGCATGGCTACGCAGCCTATCTGCACAATCCATGCATTTTTGTCGTGGAGTGGTAAATAAGATAAGAGCAGCCCTTCTCATCTGCCCCATCGTAACAGCTACTATCCCAGAGGTGACCCGAAAGGTGCGGGCAGCCCCACCAACAAGGTCTGCTCCTCCTGTCAGGTCCCAGCCATCCTGTGTGTGCTGCAAGGTGAGGCTTTGAGGGGAAAATAACACATCCTCTGAAAATAAGCCCTAGGGTGTCTTCTTGAGGAAAAATAAATATAAGACCTTGTCTTATTTTTGGGGAAACATGGACTATTAAATATGTTTCTTACAATTTTTTTTTTAAATCTTGGTTTGTAATTATCCAATGTAATTCAGCAAACATTTATTTACTTTTATTTAACACTTTACAGGACCTTGCTACCTGGCAGGCATTACTCTAAATGTTTCATAAAGATTAAGCAGGTATGCACTATCACATGCATCCCCATTGTATAAATGAAGAAACTGAAGCACAGAAAGCTGAAACCAACAGTAAAACTTGGGTAGGAGCCATGCTTTAAGTTGGTGCTAGGGACACCAAGATGAAGAAACATTGTGCTCTGAAGAAACTTAGTGTACAATGTACTATTGGTAGAGACAGATATATAAAAACAGCAGTGTTTGCTGTTATGAAGATATATAAAATGTGAAGATATATAAAATGTGCTATAGGAAAAGAGGAAAAGGATTTCAGGGGAAGTGGCACTAAAGTTGTACCTTAAGAATGATGAGAATTTTATCTATGTAGAATGTTATTTAGGCAAAGGTAGGAAGAAAAAAAGAGCAACTATCAGCCAATTGGAAAGTGCAAGATGTGTTCCTGGAAATAAGATTCATCTATTGTCACTGGGAGTTGAAAAAAAAAGTCATTAAATTAAAAACCTAAAGAGTTAGAGTCAGATTGAAAATGACATTAAATGTGAGGGTCAAAGTTCTAAATTTATTCTGAGGGGGGATATTTATCTTTTTTTCACATATGAGAAAGATATAATTATCATTGAGTTTTACACATGTGAATCTAGCAGTGATGTGCAGAATGGATTTGGGTGAGGAAAGACTGAGAGGCTAACAATTAAGGACAACCACAACAGTCCAGGCACAAGAACATTAAGGCCTAAATCAGGGTAATGCCAATGAGAATAAAACAAATGACAATAATAAAAAATATGGGAACGTTGACAGATTTGCAGAACAAGATAATTGGATTAATTTTGGAAACAGTGTGTTTAACAAAAATATGCCCAATATATGGTTGCAAATATTGGAAAAAAGAGATAAGGGCTTGTGATATGGATTTAGGACTCATTAGGACTTATTGCAATTGCAGCCATGGGAATGAGAAATAGGGATGGGGATGAAGGTAGAGTCAGAAAATCAGTGAAAGAGAAGAGAATCTAAAAGAGGAAGTAGTAAAAAAAAAAGGGGGGGCAAACATGGGAAAGAAGCATCTGAAATACAATGAAATAAAAATTTTAGAGAAGAAACAAATGATTGGTCATCTTAAATCCAACAGAGGATGTTAGTAGAATGAGGACCATGAAATTTAACAGTTACAAGGCCAATTAGTATAAAATTTTTATCTTCAATTCTGTAGGCTTAATGTGGTTTGCTGTAAAATGACCCTCAAAAATGTCCATGTTCTAATTCCTGGCACCTAAGAATGTTACCTTATATGGCAAAAAGGATTTTGCAGATTTAATCAACCGAAGAATCTTGAGAGTAGCCTAGTTTATCCAGGTGAGCCCAGTGATGTAATCACAAGTGTCCTCATAAGAGAGAAAGAGATGGAGATTATGCTACAGAAGAAGTCAATGTTAGACCTGGAGCAGTGCTAAGCTGCTGGATTAGGAGAGGAAGGGAACTTGAGCCAGTGAATGCAAACAATGTAGCTCTAGAAGCTGGAAAAGGCAAGGGGATGACTTCCCCTCAGTGATTCCAGAGGGAGAGCTGACCCTGTCTTTCACATGCAACCAGTCCTCTTCCCCACTGCAGCCTAGAGCCAACTAAAGTTGAGGGGAAGTGAGAAAGCTTAATATTAGACTGGACTGGACTTTTTAGTATCTGGGATCTGAAACTATGTATTAATACTCAAAAGTACTCAATATGTCTGCAATTTCACAGAGAAGGAGCAGATGAGATGGCCTGTGGTGAGAAAGAACAGCACTGGTTGCATCTGCCTACTCCTGAATCCAAGCACTCATTCAATACACTGCCTATGCTACAGATGATGTAATTCTGGCTCGCCAAGAGTGAACAGCCTTCAGGTTGAAAGTTTAAAGGAAAGATGAAAATATGTAGATGGTGGAAAATGATAAGTAAGTGGAAATCAAAATTCTCATGTTAAATAGGTTAATAGAATGCCATTTTTAAAAAGTAGATATAATTCTTAAAAACAACCAAGTCCAAAATGAACATTATGTAAAATGCAAAATGTAAAACCCTATATCACAAACTTGAATATCTACTAGAGGTTTAAGAGGAAAAAACACAAGGTCTTATAGAGCCCTTGGTATAATGGAGAGTGCATAACCTCTAAGGGGAACAGCTACAACCATTGTCAGGGGAAGATAGTGACAATGAGCTGTCATCAGATTTTCCAGTTCTTAAGAGGAGCAAAAATCAATCGATCAATAAATAAATAAATCTGAATTTTTATGTGAAGTTTTCTTAGGATTAATTATAGCTAATGGTATTAGCTTCCTATTCTTGCTGTAACAATATAACACATATTTAATGACAATATAGATTCATTCTCTTACAGTTCTGGAGGTCAGAAGTCTAATATGGGTATTGCTCCTTCTGGAGGCTATCACATTGGGGAATCTAGAATATTTATAAAAGCAACATAATAATATATAGAACATTTTCTCTCAATTGTCCTTTTAATGTTTTGTCAGGTCTTTTTGGTATTACAAAAAATTAAAAATTATTTCTGACAACAAAATAACCATCGAGGACAAAGCAGATGGTCCTAAAAATAATGTCTGTGTAACTTGTGTCTTAGAAACAAGTTTTGTCTAAAACAGAAGAAAAACCTTTTGTTCTCTAGTTAATTACCTTATTGTGTTGTAGGTACATAATTCTTTCTGAAGAAACCAACCAATTTGAAGGGAAATCACAAAATATTATGGATTATATATCCAAATGATGCAAAAATATTAAAAATGTTGACTTTACATAACAAAGGGTCTGCATTAATATGAAAGAATTTAAGCTTAGGCAATCAATACTTCAGTAATGTTTTAATTCCTGCCCACATAAAAACCCTCTTTTGTTTGTAAATAAAAAGGGGAAATATTTCATTGTGGCATGTCCATCTGTTATTTGAACAATCAATAAGGTCCTGCAGTTAATCACAGCATTTTCTAATGGGATTTAAAGTTAGAACTGTACTCAGTTCTCTTGTATGCAGGTATAAAACATTTGCTTACCCAAACCAACTCATTCTCTTAGCTTTGTGTTTTGCTTCCAGCATGGACTAGCTCAGCATGCAAAATATAGTTATCTTACTAAGTTGTTATTTTCAGAAAGGCCTATCTTCCATATAGGTGTACAACTTCTAACGGAAAAACTTGAGGATGCAAGAATGGATTCAAAAGCAAAATCTGTCTGCTTACAAAATATTCGTGGAAATATAATCTCCTGTTTATTTAATTTGACCATACTATCATATATAAAATGGTTGGTGGGGGGGAATCCCTTGAAGATAGCCTGATAGCTGAGACCGTTCCAGTTTTTTTCCTTTGTAATACTTGTGGTTGTCTCTTCTGAGAAGTGTGATTCAAAGCCATTCAGAGAGCCTTCCATTCCTTAGCAGAATCTTCTATACAGGGCCAGCTACTTTGGAGCTAGGTGACTGGCTGGAAAAGGATTTAAAAAAAAACACTATGATCCTCCTGAAAGGACAGTTTCAGGAACTACTCTTATGTATCGGGAAATACAGGGCCACACATTTAGGAAGTGAACCATTTCTTGAAAACTGTCTATTTGGCTATTTAGAAAAGGTTGCATTTCCAACTACTTAATCGTGAGTGCTGTAAAACCATGCTTTTGTTATGGAGAATTCCAAAGGAAAGCTTTGCGACCCCCCCCCCCCAAAGAAAACAACAGTTTTAATGAGTGTAGCAACAATTCTTTTCTATTTCCCAGTGTGGAAGACATATTTTTAAACAAAAATGTCTTTACATTCAATATACCTGGGACTTTTGAGTGGAGATCATAACTTTCAGTCAAGAAGAAAAACAAGAGAGTAAGCATGTCAAAGAAGCACATATATTGTTGCTAGGTAAGTGTTTGTTAAAATGTGCAGTGCTTCAGAAGATGATTAATTATTTTGGGGACATGTCTGAAAATGA
Organism: Microcebus murinus; assembly: GCF_040939455.1. Taxonomy (NCBI): domain Eukaryota; kingdom Metazoa; phylum Chordata; class Mammalia; order Primates; family Cheirogaleidae; genus Microcebus; species Microcebus murinus. Next base: position 69,851,620 of record NC_134112.1, read on the forward strand.
ATAAAACTGCAAGGGGATGTGATTTAATTAATTAACCATTGAAAACAAAATATAAAAAGGCTTTAACTTTCTGCTGATGATATTTATTTCTAATCCAACCCTAAAAAGGAAGCACCCTCTGCTGGATTATGTAAGATATAACTGTGACCCAAAAGTGAAAAAGAGTAAGAGTCTAGCTATAATCAGAGAGAGAAATTATTACTGTGTATTTACAAATATCATGGTATTCACCACCTGACCTGGACTCCAAGACAAACTTTTGGAGACTAAAAACATAGCATTTATTTTTTGCATTTTTTGTAGTGTGGGAATTTAAAATTAGTGACTAGGATGTGTATGTAGGCATAAATGTATAGGTTTAGGAAAGCTCATCTTATCCCAGGTTACTTAAAGCAACATATGGAATACACAGGCTAATATATATTGCAGTGATTAAGTATTTCAAACTCAAATTATACTCAATGGTTAAAGATTTTACTTTTTTATTTCTTTTGTTTTTCACCACCCCTGCCCCCCGGTTAAAGATTTTAAAAGTTTCAAATTAATCTGCAAATTTTTCTATATGTGGTGGCAAAATGCTAAGTATTTTCCTGATTATTAAAATTTAAAAATACTAAGTGAATATTCTACCAAATTATATTAGAAAACAATATTCATTTATTTAACAAGCAATAGCTAAGCAAATATTATTTCAGGAATTTTTTTCTATATTATCACTCAGGTATTCCATTTGATATTTTTCCAGTTTACTTGCTTGTTAATTAGTATTTGCTATTGGTTGGATGTATCTGGAAATGTATGGCACCTTATATATTTGTTGAATGGATGAATAACTCAAATACATAAACACAAAGGGACAGCTCTAAAACATATTTAAGTTAAAGCCTGGAAACAAGCAGACTCTATAGTATGTCTTTGCAGCTTCTAATTTAAGCAGAACTTGCTATTGTCTGGCCTGCTCAGATATCCTCAGCCCATACAGACAAAGAATCTACTCTCTACTGATTATTGTCAATTTATTGAAGATTTTGGGTGTTAGAATATTCTAGTAATTTTACTATAGTTAGGATTATCAGGATTCTTTAAAAATTTTTTCTAGCTTGTTGTCTCATAGTATTTTTGAAGTACATTGATAAATATTTCCATAAACTTTTTAAAAGTTTGTATAAAAATAAAATAATTATGCATATAATATAGACTATAATTTCTTATGCAGTTATGAGAAAAGGAGGCACAATACTATTCAATTAAGTCAACCCTAGCCTGATTCAAAGTGAGTAGTAGGATAAAATTAGAATATAAAACTCCCTTATTATTTCTTTGGAATTCTTTCTAGAATACTGGAAATTATTTGAAATCAAGGACCTTCCTTGTCTTACTTTTTGTGTCCCCAGGTCCTAATAAAGTAGCTAGAATGCTGTAAGTACTAAATAAACAATCATTTGAGTCGAAATCTAAAATCTAAAGTTAACTTGCTTTTCTGAAGCATAGGACAAATTTCTTCTTCCTCCTACCTGTTACTAGCATGCAGAGATTCTTCCAGGACCCAGCTCCTCCACTGATATCTCTTTCTCTCCCTCCCCTGTCTCTCTCTCTCTCCCTCATGGACTCCCTCCCTTCCACCTTCCACTCCCACGGCCTCCATCTCTGCTACAAGGTTAAATCCGTACACCTGCATGCCTATAGGTGCCCATGATACAGTAGTGGGCTGGATACAAGAATTAGTGTGGGCATGGAGACCAGTGGCCTGGAATTCCAGTTCTACCTCAGCTTCTTAAACGTATTTACTCTTCATATCTTCACTTCCTTCATCTGCAAAATTGGATTAATATTGTATACTCTTCAAGGCCATTGTGAGGATTTGGAATAAAGCACATAGAGTGCTTAAAAATTAGGAAACTTAGGAAGCTTTTAATTAAGATTATCATCATGACTTATCCAGCATCATACTGCCTAGTGGTTATTCAAAGTTCTCCAACCACATTTTTAACTCTCTAAGTCAATAAGCATATTTTTTCTCTTTGTTTTTCCTACTATTCTTCATGAATCTGGAAACCTCCTAGTTATCCTCAATACCCTATAGAAGAATGTACTATGTAATGCTGTTTCTGGCTCTCCCAAGCATGGATATTACTATTTCCCTTGTGCCAATATAATTCCTCATAATTTTATTATACCTTTTGCTGTGCTGTATTGCAATTATTTTACCTGATGCCTATCACTCAATTGGTATTAATAATATTGTATTTAATAAATAAATAAAATAAATTGAACTTTTGTTAATCAATATTTATTATGTATCATTATATACCATGTATTATCAATACTAGGTGAAATCAGGAATGTAAAGAAAAGTAAGGAAGATCTCAATGGAAAACGAACAACAATAACAACAGAAACAGAGAAGAAAAGAATAAGCAATACAAAGGAGTATAGTATATAATAAACTGCATCAGGTTAGCACAGAGAGCAAGAACTATTAATACACAAGACAGGTGGAGTATAAAGGAAGAAAGAGCTGCATTAACAAGACATTGTTGAGGTGGAACAGCAAAGGCATGTTAAGTTTTAGGTCTGAGAGGGTATTACGATGACAGCATGATTTCTAGGCTTGGTAACTGGAACAATAGAAAGATATTCAATTCAGAAAACATTAATAATAAAAGCTAACAAACCCTGTTCGCCTACAAAAATTAAATCCTTTAATCTGTACCATACTCCTACGAGGTGGATTCTAACATTACAATTTTGCATATTCAGAGATGAATGTCCCAGGAGGTCATGGGACTCACTTCCCAGGACACTCAATTAGTGACAGATTCAGGATTTAAGATTAGGCAGTCCACCCCAGAGGCCAAACTCTTACCACCATGCTACATTGCCTTATGTGTAAGTCTATCCTGAGTCTGAGGGGGTTTGTGTGGGATAGGATGACACTGCCAGGAAGAATTATTCTTAAAATGCAGTAAATTGGACTGCTGACTCTGTCTCCATATGTCTGTCCCTCTGTTGTTGACATCAGTAAAGTGCCTCATTCAGGCACCTTGTGGGAGAGAAGGGGATGGCTCTGGGTCTGGCAGGCTGGTGCTACAAAAGACCTGGTGATCTCTATACACCTAGATTAAAGGGGACCCATCACTGCCCCATGAGACAAGGTGGATGGCACATGGTTCAGGCTGCACTGAAGAGAGTTTCCTCTTTCAAGGTTGCTTCTCATGTTCACTAACAAGCTTTCAGCTTTATAGCAGCATAAAGCAAGGCAGTAACGTGTCGATTTGCAGAGTGGTACCTGACATGGCCCCCGAGATGGCTATGGCCTCAAACCCTACTAGGTTTGTACTTGAAGTGTTGGATATATAAGTGATATCTCAGAGATATATCATCTGTTAAAAAAAGAAAAGAAAAGAAAGAAAATGTGGATTATACATAGATTAACCTAGTATTAGATTAGGTTTTGAATTTCTGGACATAATGTGTAACATTTTACTATTAAATTAATAGAGCTCATACGTAACTGTCCAACCTGAGTTGCAGAGCTAGAAGTGACCTTTTATGGACATGGGAAACATTTTCACAATTTAAAAATTATATGTTTTAATTTAGGATCTCAGTTATTACTATGCAAAGAACACTGTTACTATCCCAGAGTGGTGTAATATTGCAGCTTGGAGTTGCATGAGACTTCATTCTTTTCACCTTTGTCATTCAACCAATCAAGAAACTGAGGCCCTAAAAGTTTAAATAATTTGACAAAGAGGTTACATTTTGGGGCCATAAAGTTCTCAGTAGGCAATTTTTTTTGAATAAATGAGTAATAAATAAATAATCTTTTACAAATAGTCTTATAGTTTCAAAATTCTATGAGCCTATGGGGCTTTAAATTTTAAAAAAGAGAATTTTCCTATCTATATTAGAAATATAAAAATGTGGATTTTTATGAAAACCCACATTTTCATATGACTATATAGATGTACTTAATAATTTCTAAAAATTGACAGTCTGCCTTAAGTGATTAGGCAGATAGTCTCTAATTCATCTTGCCTGGGGTAATTCCCACTGACTTCAAGCCTTAAATGAGGTATGGAGGAAAATGAGAAATGAGCCCATAGAGTTATAATATTAAAGAATCACAGAGATTGTAACCATAGAGGATTTTGACTAACTCACATTAATTATCCAATTTGTGAAAGAAATAAAAGAATTATGGAGAGCTAAATTTCTGAAAAATGAGTACTTCCAGTACTCTTTAATGAAGTTATATCTTTCTATTTACAAGATTTCCTTACATTTTGCACCATTTCTGAGGTTGTTTTTGTGTGTGTGATTGTTGATCTGTGTTCTGTAGCATTAGCTCTCTCATAAACAATATTTATTTCTTGAAGGAGAGTTTTTATCTCCAGTGGAAATTGTCTAATGTTAATATGGAAATTGGATTTCTGAAGCAAACAAAGCAAAACAAAACAAAAGCAAAAAACTGAAGGGAGGCTCTCCGCATACTCGGGTATTGAGGAATGCCCCCTTCCCTGATACACACATACACAACTGAAGTATGAAGGAAAAAAGAGAGATGGAAACAAGGTTTGCCATGTGTCTATTGTGCTTTTGGCACTGTGAAAAACACCATAAACCTTGAAGTTTCACAAGTTTTGAGAAATGGGGATGCAATCAAGTCCATCTGATCCAAGAACTGTTTTAAGACAGTCTTCTCTGCTGAGAACCTATTTATCTTTGTATTGGCCCTTGCTGAAATTTAGTTAGACATCCGGTTTAACTGAAGTCATTATTTCAAAGATTTTAAAATCCTTTTGTTTTATGTCAACTAAATGATGGTGGGGATTCCCCTCACCCTGTCCTCCTAATTTATAAGCATTCTTAATCAATGCAATCATTTCGATCATTGTTTTACTTGTATTCTATACTTTTTCTTTTCTAAGAATGTTTTCTCATTTTCCAAACCAAAGTTTATAATTCCTGCAATGCCAGAGGACTAACTAATCATTTTAATCCAAGAATAACAAATTGTGATATAACATTTATGAAATTATTTAATTAGCCAAAGGGGGGGAGAGAGAGAGAAGAGAGAGAGAGAGTTTGAGTAGTTTAAAATACTAACCTTAATTTATTTGTTTTCATATTCTTATCCAGCAGATAATGGATCATTTTAGAGGTTGCAAAGTATGAGTTCGTTTTAAAAACTTTTTTTACAACTTTATAAAAACTGAAAAATAAGTAAATAAATGCTGGCAGTGCTTGAAACATATCAGAAAATATTTTTTAAAAAATGAAAATTAAGAAAAGAAAATTATTAGTCTATCAAACATATCAATTTATACCACCAAGCAATTTGTACAACAGTATATAAGGGATGGAGAAAGAGAGAGATAGAAAGCCCAGGCCAGAAAACTTGTGGAAGTTAATGCAGGTGGTAGAAAAATGAATGGTTGAGCAGGAAAGATAAATTTTTGAACTTCCAGTGTCACAGGTACTTGTGGCATGGGGCAAACTCATGTCCAGTATGGGTTGATTTTAATATTTGGGGGGTCTGATGTGTGGTAGGTCAAGTTAGTTTTCCTACAAAAAATAATTCTGAAGGTTGTCAAATTTTAATTTCCAGGTGAGAGTGTAGATCATGAATCAAAGCATCATAGGAGATCTTGAAAAGGGAACCCAGGCCAGGAAAGGATGGCAAAAACCACAGAAATTGTCCCTAGGCAGAGAGAGAATCATAAGGCAGCAGAAGACACCCAGGCAGAAGAAGCTACTAAAAAAACTGTCACACCTGGTGGTGATTCATTAGACAAGCTGTAGTCTAATAGTTTTACAAACTCTTGGGGATAAAGGAGGAGGACTGGGTAAGGAAGCAGCACACAATTTTCAGACCCTTTTGTGAGTGAGACTCCTGAAATCTATTAGATGTTGCTTTCAAGGATTTGGGGGCTGAGATAAACAGAAAGGGGAAAAATTCATTACTTCTGTCAGTGTCAATTAGAGGTAGGATAGGCCTAGGCAGGGCTAACCATAGCACTGGCATCTCCATTTCTCCATAGAGAAGTAATGAGTTTAATAGATAAGTCATTAATTTGGCTATTATATCCTGGCTCTCATAGGTTGGGCCTGTACTGAGTCCTAGCCAACATTTGTATCTTAAATAAAAAGTCCAAGAAATACATGGTAGAAGAATAAGGCAGTTGTCCTAACCCTGACAATTCCCAGTGTGTTGTTTTTTCTAAACATTTTTTTAATACATCTCTAAGAACTGTAGAGCTTTAAGTGACAGTAGCAGATTCAAATCTTATCTTGAGAATAATCCTTTAGTTCCTTAATGCATTTTAATAATGACAGTAAAATATAATCAAAAAAGCACAATATCTAGAGTCATAAAAACCAGAGTTAAAATTAATCTTCTACCCATTTTTTTTCTCTGTGGGCCTCAGTTCCCTCAAAAAAGGGGGAAGGATAATTATATTTACTTTGTGGAGCTGTTATAAAAATACACACAAATGTAGATATTTGGCCCATTGTGGGTACTCAATAACTATTATTAACTATATCCTGTTTCTATAGGAATAGTGTTATTTGGTGTAGTCCTATACTTTTACTTAGACAAGAATTATAATTATCAGCTTCTAAGATTAACCAGTAGTTTCCCCAAAGAAAAGAGTATCTGTGGCTCTTAAAGTGCACTATATATAAGGCAAGTTTTCAGCAATGGGGAATGGTAGGACCTTTAGGAGCCACTTTTGATTATAATATTTTATGATAATTCTTTCCATTTATTCAGTGGGTTATGATGCCATCCCCGTGTTAACCAGTCAGGCTGGAATAAGCCTTCCAAAATGGCTTGAACTTTGGTCAAATTTTCTTATATTTGAGAAGAGACATTTCTACAGTATTACTTTGTAAATTTCCTTCTCTGCCACATATTTCCACATGGAAACAGAGACCAGACCTTCCCAAGAATTATATCTACTTAGATCTAACTGGATAAAGCATTTGCATAGAAACTTTGGCTATATTGGCTACATGTTTTTTAAATGGGCTTTGAAAACTAATTTTAGGACAGCTGGACCTTTTCCTTTAACCAGGAAAGATTGCATAGTGTTTTTCACACTTCCTCTCTCTTAGAGGTTTAGCACATAAAACATAAAACAAAATACTCAGTTACTGTTGTCAGCCAAATAGGAGCAGTTCAAAACATCAGGAAATGCACAGATACATAACAACCGGTCCCCCAACAGGACCCTATGAGTTTATCTAGTGGACCAGTTAAGTTTTCAGCTCTCTAGTATCTCATCTGTGAGGGACCAAGAACAGGTTCAAATTGCATATGGAAAATGCAATATTTCATTTAATACACATGCCCTAAAGATTCATTCTGTGGAAGACAACCTTGAGGATAAAAAAGAGAATAATATATAACTGCTTTCATGAAGAAATTTTCCATTTAGTGAAAGACATAGCCATGTACACAATAAAATATATTAATAACACAAAATTTTTTTTCTGAGTGTTATAAGGAATAGAAACAATATTGTGCTGAATGGAAATGAATTACATTAATAGTTGGAGCAATGAGGGGACAGTCTACATTCTTGGGCCAGGAATAAAATGTAGCATTTCAAAGTGTGGGTGTAAGTGCTCAGTATGGAAGAAACATCCTGAGTGTGAAGGGAAAGGGCACAGTAGGACTGGTGCACACAGCATTGCCTGGCAGGGCTGGAGCAGTCCAATTAGGGTGACAGTGGAAGGACAGGTGAAGCCTCATCAGAGAGACTTAAAAGAATGTTACATGCAGACTGGAGAAGAATATGAGGTGAGAGGCAGGTGTGGAGGGGTAAGGATGGTTTAATTGGGTTTTGAATATATTCAGTTTGAGGTGTTAGCAGAACTTTAGATTCTCTTTGTCTAAGAGACAGTTGGAATTTTGAGTCTGGAGCTGAGGGGAAAAGATAGAGACTGAAGACAGTTTGACTGGCAGGACCATAAAAATGGTAGTACAGTTATCAGCATAAAAGTGGTAGCTATAGTCATCTGCGTTAAGGTTGTAGTTGAAACTGTGAAAGTGAATGAACTAACCCAACCTGACAAGAATATATAGATCAAGACCAGAGGAAGGTGAAAACATTTCCTTGGAGTATTCCCACCTTCAGGGCATAAGCCTAGGAAGTAGGGCCCATGAAAGACATAGAAAAGAAAAGAAGAAGAAGAAGAAAATTAGAGAAGTAGGGAGAGAATCAGAAAAGTGCATCATCACAGAATCCAAGAGGGAAATAAAGGTTCAAAGAAGAGCTTTGATAAGAAGCTAAACAGGTGGTGAATTCTGTACAAAGGCTGAGGATAACAACAATAGCAAAACAAAAAGTCCTTAGTTATATAGTCTGTGAAGGTCACTGGTGCCCTTTTATGGAAATGTCAGCAGAGCTAATAGATGGAAATATTTAATATTATAAAATTTTCAGCAGTTGAATAGTTGTGTTGAAGAAAACGAAATGGAGGCATCAGTGTAGAGGGGGTAGAGTAGAAAGTTGCTGATGAATTTTTGGGGGGTTTCAGGGATATTTCAGAGTTTGTGGTGTCCTAACAAGAGACACATAGTTTTAAGTGTACTGACTTTCAAGTACTTTTTTTTGCCCCAGATCCTGGGGACTGACTTCCTGTCAGATTCCTTAGTGAGGATATAAAACCAAAGTGTTGCTTGTTTTTGGAGAACAATCCAAGAAGGCTATCATCACCATCTCTACCTCATTGGCACACATGAATCAGCATCATACAGGATGAAATTGCCAGGAACAGGAGCAGAAATTGCCATTTGAAATAAATAAGTGTCCAAGACCCTTTTGCACTCTTCCTTTTGCTCTCCTTTTGCTGTGACAATGGGTCCGGTCGTCATTTGTTGCGTACGTATCATGCTCTGTAAACCTATATCCTGCTCTTGCCGTATAATCCTATCTTTCTCTCCTCAATAAACATAATTTTTGCGCTTGCCTAAAAATAAATTAATTAATTAAATAAAAAATAAACAAGTGTTATGGCAGAAATAAGCAAAGACCCAAGGCACTCCTTGTATTTGCCTGTTTTCGTCTCTACCTGCTAAAGAAAGTATGGGAACTTGTGGGTTTGAGGATCTAGGGGATTCAAATGGATGGAAACTTGAAGTTAAACAGTTTTAAGATTGGTTTCTAGATTCTTGGTTATCTTCCCTCAAGATCAGCATAACTAACTTATCATCCTTGCAAAACAAACAGATACATTTGACTTCTGCCAAGAACATCTTAACATTCCCTTCAGCTTGACTAAACTTTAGACAAATGTCTTCTAACTATAGGCCCTGACCACCATTCTCTTAGAGCATTTGAATCAGAAAGCTTGTAATTTGCAAACTCTTTCTCCGTCCCTCTGTGATGTAAATTTTATTCTAGCCTCTAGCCAGGTTTATAACCCAGGAAAGTCTTTCTCAATGGCCTGAGAGCCATCTGTTTGAAACACAATCATCAGGGAAGATAGGGCAGGAACAATCTCTTTGAAATGCAATCATCAGGAAAGATAGGGCCTCTCTATCCCAGTCTGGTCCGAGGGTAGGAACCTACCTAGAATAAGAGATAGATGCCAGTTAGCAAACTCAGCGGGCCTAATCACATTGACAAAACTCTCAATGTCCTCTAGTACTTTCCCCTATATCACCTTAGGGCTTAAAACTTTACCATCTTTGTTTCAATGGGGTTAAGTTCAATCTCTTTCTCTGATTGCAACGTTCTTGACCCCAATTGCAATAGTCTTAGATAAAAAGCCTTATTTCCTGTTTAATTCTGTCTCAGGCATTTTTTCGTTGATACTTTTAGGAGGCTATTTTGTTATCATCGGAGCTTTGATTCTTATTCTTTTTCTTCTTCTTCTGTGCATGTTTACTATCCTCCTAGGTTGTCTTAATCTGGAGAGGCAAGAATGATGTGCTTTAGTGCCAGGAGGATGGACTAGTCCAATAACTTGGAAACATGGCTTAACAGAATGGCAATTGAGAGAACATATTCCAGCCAGCAAAACAGAAGTGTTTCAGCCATTCCCTGAAGCACAGTACATAGAATACACAATAATCTAAAATGTTTTTTAAATTCAAAATGTCTATTAATAACTCCTGATATTAAGGGGCTTGTGCCTGTCTCTGTATTTGAGCTACTTCAGAAAAGTCAGAATATGGTCCTGAATGATGGCATCGAAGCTCCAGGACATTCACTTGGTTTACATTGAGCTGCCTCCCATATGTGCTGAAGGATAAGCTGTGTTTTAAAACGAGTTATGAAACATTTATTGAGAAAAAAAATACAGCAAGTGTGCAGAAGCTGCTTTTCCAAACAAAATAACATGGTCATTTTATTTTATCCCTGAAATGCCTAAAGGCACCAGGCAACATCATGGGCTAATGGTTGAAAATGAAGCTATACTTGAGTCATATGAGACCAGAAATAAAATAGAATAGAATAAAATAAAATAAATAAGCAACGTGTGGGCGAATGCTATCATTTAAAAATAGCCAAGAGGACCTTGGTATAAAATTTGTTTCCACTAAATCTAGTTGCTAGGCTATGTGCTAACTTTTGAATATCTCCAGTTTTTACTAGATATATTAATATATCCTAGAAGGGAAAAAAGGGATTTTAGTATAATGCTAAAGTATATACTAAAGTATATACTAAAGTATACTAATACTTTAGTATACCAGCATTTTAATGGAAATGCTGATATTGTCACAAAATGGTTTTCTTTATACGTCATATGATTCTGACCTGACTTTGTATTTGGAAATAACTAAACACACATTATCAGCAAAGCCCTTATCTCACTTCAAATAGGTATGGATGCTGAATTTGAAAATACCTTCCCTATTTGCCACTTGAACTTCTCTGTATAGTGCTGTCAATTTATGAGATTCCTGATTTTCTAGTGGCAAATTTCTGTAGACAACACTTTTGCTGGGTGCTATGATACTGTATCTTATAATAAAAATAACTCCATGCTTTTATTTTTACTGAAGAGGGTGATGTCAATGTAATCCAAGTTCAGACGATACAGAAAAGAGAATTGAATAAGAAATAAGAATGAAATCCACACAAGACTTTCCTCTGGCATTCGATCATTAAGGCATCAAGGGAATCAGTTGAATGTGTTCCCTATATATACTCCCAAAGTATTATATGAGAACGACAGAACCTTTCACAAAAGTTTATGAAAGCAAATTTCACACTGAATTCTTTTATCATTTGAAGAGGAAGGTGTAACTTGAACAGTCAAAAAAAAATGTACAGAGGCTGTGTTTGGGTTAAGGGGAAAAAAAAGGAACATACTCCTGACAACCTTCTCACACCATGTAATTGAGTCCACATTTCTTCCTATTAAATGTGCCCATGAGTTTTTGTGACTGTTCACCCAAAAAGGTCACTTGGCGTGTTAGCTCTTGGGAGGAGGACACACTAGGTGGGTGATAATGGCCAGAGAAGTCAAAGGGATAAACTTAGAAGCTGCTGTCTCTACAACTTTAAAAACTCAAACCTCCTATTGGGGCAGAAAATTTTGAAAACTATTTGTAGAGGTATCAGTGAGGGCCTGGGCATAAAAGAGGAATGATGCCTTGCAAAATCCCCCAAGACTGCCTGAGCTTTTTCATGGTAATGAAGAAATGTCAGTGGAAGTTGATGGGGCGTGTGTGCATGTGTATGGATGTGGGGATGGGAGGAAAATGCTGGCAGACTGAAATTTTACATCTGAAATGTCATTTGGAAATCACTTGTGTACTCCAAGCCCAAATCCCAAACTCTTCCCCTGCTATTAAAAATGGTCTGCAAACAGGTCAGTCTGCTGTAAAAAATTGATTTGACAACGGCAATTTTAAGTCGTTGATGGCTTGAAGTTGGCAGCATTTTCCTCTGCTCTGATGTGGTGCGAACAGGAGGATGTTTATCTGTTATTTATGTAACAGCCTGACGAAAAAATGGAGCATGAGCTTCCCTCCCATTTGTCTTCTGTATTAACCTCATCTGGAGGTCAGGTGAAAATGCTATAGGTACTGATCGCTGCACGTTATCAGCATTATTGCTTAATGTGCCATCAACTGCAAGTGTAAGTGGGCTCATAATCACTGCCACGGTCTTCCCAGAAATCATTTATCTGGGCTAACTCTGAAAAAAATCATTCAGAATTGTGACATTTAAAAATATAGATTAAAAGTTCTGAAAGCAACAGAAGTCATCCACGCCAGGCCTTCTCAGTACCATAAATCAAAGTTTGTTAGAGCTGCAACCCTTTATTGTGGTTATCCACCTCACCTCCACCACTGACAATACGACTTCTATTTTTGAAGGCTATTCTCATAAACTTGAATGAGATTTTTGGCAAACAAAAACAAAAAGCAGGGTTAAAAGAAGAAAATGTATGCAGTGCAAAGCACCTTTTAAATGGGAAGGCCAAGTTCATTCTAAATTTGAAATAAATATTTGTTATCTGCTTTTTGTTTGTTTGTTTTTTAACTGAGACTGCCTCACTCCATTCAGTTTTGTGAATGCGTGTCCACAGGGGCTGAGCCCTTGGTCACCTCGGAGGGTGTTTGGAAAGTGTTTGGGGGATTGGGGCTGGTTTTTGGCCTCCCTCCGCACAAATCTAGTCAGTTTTCGATACTAACAGACTATAGAAAATCAGCACTTAGTTTTGGAATTTCTGAAAACAGAGTCTTTGGGAAGATGGATGTTTCGGCATGGTTTGTATGCATGCTATGACAGATATTCATTAGTTATCATCAGTATTAGGAGCTTTGTTAGGAATTCCAAATAATATACAATACAGATTATACACAAGGTTTTTGCAAGCCCCATCTTGTATGTGTTGTCAAGCCACAGATGTTTCATGAATTTTAATAATTAATAAGTGAAAAGCCTTGCTAAATACTACCCCTTTTGCAAAGAAGTAGTACAGAAAGAATAATATTGGCTGTTCGTATTTTTTATCTTACGCAAAAAAAGAATAAAATTATTTATGAAGTATTTGTAAGGAATTTATCATTCCAAATGCATTTTAATAGTTATGGATAAATACTTCCGTTTTGAAAAGGCTTCAGAATTGTAATAGAAAATGAAATAAAGGGCTCATGTGGGAAGAACTTTGCAGCATGCTGCAACTTGATTGTTCACACTTCAAAGCAATCCTAAGAAAAACTGTAAATAAGGACTAGGCATAAAACTATGCTGGCACCTGGGAATACTCAGCCCACTGCACAACAGAACAGAGCCTGAATTCTGGCATACAGCCAACCTCTGTGGATAAATCTGGAAAGGCTTAATGTACATTGAAGAACTGATGTACTCAGAAACTATGTGGGTGTACTTAGCTTCGTGCCAGTTAGAGAACTCATTTGACTTCCCTGAATACAAAATAGATATGGTCATCATGTATTATACCAGATTCTATTACTGCTGGCGAGGCATAATAAAACCCCTGAGTTTATAGGAAGGACTCACCTTTCTCAAGAGATACTTCTCACTCTCTCCTTTTTAATGCTCATTTGGACTTAGAATCTCCAAAGCAGTCCTCAAACACTTTAACAAGTGAAGATATACTAGCAGAGGTAATTGGGTGAGCATTACTAAGTCTGAGTCATATAATAGCATAACAAAGGCTTTGAGTGAGTCATCTGCCCAAGTTACCATAGTTATACATAACACAACACTGCCTTTTCCTTTGTTAAGTGGATAAACTACCATAGCATCTAGCATTATCAATAGCAAATTTTTTCCCTTGCTCATTTCACAATATTCTCAGTTATTTAAGTTTATGTTTTATATGCTCCAGATTAAGGCTCTCTGGAAGAGAAACCACTGTTACAAAGACAGGCAACAGATCACTTGTGTATTTTAAAACAAGAAATGCACAGACATTGTAGAGCTTGTTTTTTTCATGATAGCTTGGTTTAAAAAATTTTTAATACAAAAACCTTTCATCTTCAAAGGGATCTGGAAAAAGGTAATTATTCAATGCAATAGAAAATGTTAGATTTCTATTAAGTTAGCTCAATTTTTCAGTTTCTCTTTTCCCTCCCTCAGCATACATTTCCCTATTGCTGGCTTCACCAGAAAAATAACAGCTTCAAATGTATCCCTAAGCTAAAACTCATCAAATGATTGACAAAATTTTAGCTAACTTGAAAAATAACTTATATAAAACCTGGTTTGCTATTTGGGGGGCATATTCTGCTCTCAGTTCATTAATGTACTTTTTTCTGTGTTGATCAGTGGCAAGTAGTGAATATTTTTCAAATGTGAAACTTTCTTATATGGCTAAATATCTCTAGTGCTGCTATAAGTCATACATGAGCATGTCTTTTATTCCTTTGTGATTTTATCAAAGTTCAGATATTTTTAAAAGATCTTGGAATTTTCCAAATAGGGTTCATGTGATATATTTTGCTGCTATGCATTTTTTAAAAAAGGTATTCGTACTAATTCAGAGCCCAACATACCATCTTCTTGGGTTTCCTATCTGATCAGTCACCTTCGTAAGCTGGCGATAACTTTAACGTTGTAAGAACATATTTCAATGTTCTTGAGGCAAAAAAGACACTGTCAGTGAAACTACAAAGAATTGCCTGAATATGGCTGCAACTTCTACTTGTTTTTAGATTCTTATTAGAATCTGTGTTGGCAAATTAATTTTGGGCATATCACAGGGTTGATACTCACTTTGTGTCACTAATATGGCTTTGTCTGTGGTTAAAACACTGAGAAACTTCTGTGTGGGTTGGAAGATAGCTGCTGCTGCAGATTCTTCTAAGTGTCTCCGTTGTCTCCTACTGTTCTGGTCCCACTCTGGGACCAACATTTCTGTCACCAGCTCCAGAAACCATCAACGCCTTTGCACAAGGGGTTTCTTGGGCTCTGCTCCTGAGCTAAGACTAGCATCTATTCTGGTTGGCTGTTGCTAATGCCACAAATATATTTTAAATCTCATCCCAGCTTAAGTGTATGGGAAACAATGGGGTCAGGCTCTCCAGGTTGAATCCTGAACTCTGCTATTTAATACTGCTTGGCTTCAGATGAGTTGTTTAACCACTCTGTGTCCAAGTTACCTCCTCTGTAAAATGGGAACAATAATACAACTTAGCTCAAAAGGGGTTTGTGTACATTAAACAAGATAATATATATGTGGAGTGCTTAGAATAGTGCCTTTCGGGAAATGTTCCTTATTGTTGTCATCTTTGCTGCCTGGAGAAGGAATAGAACCCAAATTTATTGATTATGAGCTTAAAATTTTTCTTCTGGATAATATCAAATAGTACTGGTAATATAATAAGGTACTAGAAATAGCAACAATTTGAGTGAGAAATGAAACCCACTTTCAAATTTTATTGACTTAAAAACATGGTTCACTAGAGAGTATTGCATGCTGATTTTCATTATTTACAAAGATGTTATATAAATAGAAAGACTAGAGGTATAACTTGCATACTCTTACACCAAGTCGGGTTTAAATTTGACTAAAGGGGAAGAAAGCTAGAGAGAACCTCACTGCTATGTAGCACTGACTTTCAGCAGGACAATTGGAAAAATTCTACACAAAAAAAGTGCCTCATTGGCTTGACCCTATGGCAGCTCCACTGTCCAGATGGAAGTAGGATGGAGAAATTGGTAAAGGAAATTGGTAAACCACACAAGAGTGAGTTGGTCAAGGAATCCTATTGTTTCTGTTTTATCCCCTTGGTGGTGTTTATGTCTGTGGCAACTGTCCTTCCTCCCTGAGGACTGAAGCATTGAAGATCATGGTCTTCTTCAGTTAAACTGATCAGTTCATTTAAAAAGTAACTCCTGTATTCAGCATAATTACCAAATCCTGTCACTTTGGGGGTGTGTGAGTGGGAGTTTTTAAGAGGTGGGGATGAGAGGAGGAAGATGAAATGGAGATGCCAGCTAGTCCAATTAACTGGCTTTTATTCTTGCTGTGAATTAAGTATCATCTTCCTTTTGTCTCCACTTTCTGTGGAGAGGGCATGGCAAGAATGAGCCACAGGAGTAATTGATTATTCTACTAACACCTACTACACCGGCAGATGTAACTGGCTGTGATGCATTCCTTCATTAGTGGACTCTGCATCATAAAAATAATTTAAATTAGATGGTGTAAAAAATAAACTGGATGGGTAAACTTGGCTTGGTGTCAGTCATAGAAGCAGCCACACATGTGCATTTTGGGAATGAAGACAGGACAAGGCAGGCAAATTGCTGTTGCTCACACTTTGGGACAACAGAGGACTTTGTTGGAACAGAAATTTGAAAAAAATTTTTTTTCATAGGTATAGCCAAATTCAGACTCTATTCCTAGGTTAGCTAGGTGCAATATTTATTTGTTAATTTTTATAAATGAGTTCTCCTTTCAAAAATAACTCTTAAAGGAAACCATAATTGCTCCAACAGATGCTATAGTTTGAATGTATTGCCTCCAAAATTCAGGTGTTGCCAATGTGATGGTAGTAAGACGTGGGGCCTTTAAGAGGTGATTAGACTATGCAGGCTCCTTCCTTGTTAGTGGAATTACTGCCCTTATATAAGAGGCTTCAACCCAGCGCTTGGCTTGTTTGTTCTTCTGCTCCTCTGCCGCATGAGGATGTAGAGTTAGTCTCTCCTGCCTTTCTGCGTTCCACCATCTAAGGAGCCTCTCAACAGATGCTGGCACCTTGATCCTGGACTTCCCAGTCTCCAGAATGGTGAGAAATTGATTTCTGTGATTTAACAAATTGGGAAAGTATTAGAGTGATCCCTAGTGAATAACCCAAAAGAAAGTGTATAATACCTTCTTACCTTGCTTAAACCACTAGAACCCTAAGTCATGTTATCTTTTTTCCAGGTTTCCCTCTGTCCTTATAGGTAATATCAGTCAGTGTTGGAAAAAATGTTCCAATGTTAAATTCTCAGTCATACAAATGCATTTTAATATTTATAAGTTGTTTATCTTTTATTAAACCAAATATAAAATGAACTAGAGAGAACATTGTAATGACCCTATTAAGGTTTCAATTATATATGTTTTCACTCCAGATTTTCAGAGGTAGATGGACCTTTGGGATTGTCTAGTCCAGTTCTCATTTAATAAAGAAAAAGCTATGAGAAGTGAGTGACTTATCCGAGGTCACAAAGCTAATTAATTGTGGAACCTAGATTCAAACCTAGGTCCTCTGGGCACAAATCCATAAAATCCAGGGGTAGGGTGAATGCGGGGCAGAGTTAAGGATACCTCCAATCTAAAATCACTCATTCTTTTTTCTTTTTCAATTAATTTTTTCAGGTATAATTTACTTACAATAAATTGGACAATCCATGTTTGGCAAACATATATCCTTAGATTCAGAACAGTTCTAGCTCTAAGAAAATTCCTTTTTGCCCCTCTGAAATCAATTCTCATCCCTTATTTCTGAGTGCAGGCAATAGCTGATCAATTTTTTGTCATTACAGATCTGTTTGTTATAGAATTTCACATAAATGAGCGTATATAGTATAGATCCTTTTGTGTCTGAATTCATTAGTTCAGCATAATTTTTGGATCCATTCATGCCTTTAGCTGAGTTGGATTATATTGAACTAAGTAGAATTATATAACTATATAATTATATAACTATATAATTATATAGGTTTACCAGTTCATCTCTTAGAACTTGAGGTCTTCCTATCTTTTGCTTATTATAAATAAAGCTTCTATAAACGTTAGTTTACAAGTCTTTGTATGGAAATATGGTTTCATTTCTCTGATATAAATAAATTAGCGTGGAATTGCTGAGACATGTGATGAATTTATGTTTAACTTTATTAGAAAATGCTAAACGGTTTTCTAACGTACCATTTTACATTCTCACCAGTGATATAGGAGAGTTTCCGTTGCTCCATATATTTTAATTATCCTTTAATTAATTGCCATAAATTTTTAGTCATTGTAATGAGTGTGGATTTTTATTTCTTTTTCAAAATGTTTTTGATTTTTCTAGATACTTTGCACTTGTATATGAACTTAGAATTGGGTTTTCAACATCCATAAAAGCCTAATGGGATTTTTATTAACATTGCATGCAATCTATAGATGATTTTGAAGAAAATATACCTACATGTATATTAAAAAGTTTATTCCTAAGAACAAATTTTAGTTTTCATAGTTTACATAAGGGTTTACTCTTAGTGTTCTACATTCTGTGTGTATGGACAAATATATAATGATGTGTATCTACCATTATAGTATCATACAGAGTGATTTCATTGCTGTAAAAATCCTCTGGTGCTGCCTGTCCATCCCTCCCTTCCTCTTAACTCCTGGCAACCACTGATCTTTCTATTGTCTCCATAGTTTTGCCTTTCTCAGAATGTCTTATGGTGGGAATCACATAGCATGTAGCCATTTCAGATTGGCCGTGCCTTTATTTTAATTTTTCTTTCCAATGATCATGGCTAGCATGTAGAAAACAATTGATTTGTGTATATTGGCCTTGTATCATGTGACTTTACTCCCTTAATTAGTCTTAGTAGATTTGATATAGATTGTTTTACATACATGGTCATGTTTTTGGTGAATAAAGAATGTTTGATTCATTCTTTTTGATTATTTGGTTTACTTTCCTTCCTTATTTAAATGGCGAGGACCTATAATACATTATTGAACAGAAGTGCTGGGAGCAGTTATCTTGACCTTGTTAAAATACTTAGAGAAAAAGTGTTCAGTTTATCACAATTATTTCTGATTTTAGCTATAGTTTTTCAACAGCTCTTCAAAATTTGAGTTCTTTTATTCCTAGTTTGCTGTGAGTTTTTATTATAAGTTGGTTTTGCATTCTTGCCATTTTTTTCTGAATTTTTTGAGATCATAAATTTTTTTTCAGTATGGACAGTAATATTATTGACTTTCAAATGCCAAGCCTATATACATATTACTGGTATTTCATTAGGCCATTACATATTTTCATTTTTATATATTGCTGACTTAAGTTTTGAATAGTTTGAGGACTTGTATATTTTCATTTGTGATTGTTATTGCTCTGTAATTCTTTTGCAGCAATTTTTTTGTATCATTTTGATATCAGTAATACTGGCCACAAAAATGGGAACTATTCCCTCTCCATTTTCTAAAAGAGTTTACATAAGAGTGGTGTTAATTATTTTTTAAACTTTTTATAAAATTCACCAGTAAACCCATGTGGATTTAGAGGTTACCTTTTAGAAGGCTTTTAATTATAACTCATTTAATAGATATAAAGCAATTCAGATTTTCTGAAGCAGTATATTTTCATTTCAGTTTTTTTAATTTGTGTTTTTCAAGGAATTTATTCATTTCATATAAGTTATTGAAAATATTCCTTTTGTATAGTAAATGTCTGAATACTTACTGATATTAGTAATTTCTGTTTTTGCTTCTACATTCTAGCTAGATGTTCATCAATTTTATTTTTGAATGAACAAATGGATTTCATAATATTTTTCATTGCTTTTTTTCTTTAATTGACCTCTGCTCTTTGTTCTTTTTTTAATCATTTTTGTTTTAATTTGCCCTTTTTTCTTAGTTTCTTACAGTGGAAACTTAGAGTTTAATTTGATGTCATTCTTTATTTCTAATATGGACATTTAAATTTATAAAGTTTTCTCTATAGCCTTGTCTGAACCCCACAAGTATTAATTTATAATGTGTTTCATTTTAATTTGATTCAAAATATTTTCTAATTATCTTTGTGATTTATTCTTAGATCCATGATCTATTTAGAAGCAAATTGTTTATATTTCCAAGTCTTTAGAGATTTTTCTAGATATTTTATTTTGTTATTGATTTCTGATTTAATTTTACTCTGAATATTGTCTATATAATTCAATAATCTTATAAAAGGACCACAAATTTGGTTTCTCTTGACTTGTGATATGTATGAACTTAAAAAGAACGTGCATCTGTGATTATTAACTGAAATTTTCCGTTTGTCAATTAATTCAATTTGTTTGATACTGTTTAAATTTTCTATAGTCTTAGTTATTTTCTTTCTATTGGCTCTATAATGAGTAAGCAGTGGTGACAATTTTAATCTACTTGTGGATTTATGTCTCCTTTTAGTTCTGTCAGTTTTTTGCCTTATGCATTTTGATGTTTGGTTGGTAGGTACATGCTTATTTTGCATTACTATGTCCTTTTGATGATTTGACCCTTTTAATTATCTGCAAGATCTCTTGTTATCTTGCCCTTGAAGTCTAAAGCACTAATATTAAGATAATCACTCCAGCTTTCTTATAAAATATTCACATGGTATATTTTTTATCATCCTTTTAACTTACATGTGTCTTTATATTTAATGTATATTTTTGTAGATAACATATTATTGAATATTTCTTTATCTAGTATGGCAATTTCTGCCCTTTGATGGCAGTATTTAAACCATGTATGTATATTTAATCTAGTTTCTTTTGTTTGTAAAAAATTCTTCCATTCTGATGTTAATTTTCTATATTCTCATTTGTTCTGTTTGGTTTTCCTCTTTTCTCATTTTTCTTTTTCTTTTTTCATTTTTTGTATCTCCTGAACTGGCTTATTGGGTTTTTTTTCCCCTTTATTTTGCTGTTGTGGTGGTTCTAGACTATCAATCAGTCTGCTTTCAAGTGATATTATACCACTCATGTGGTGTAAGAGTTTTATGGAAGTATAGCTCTATTTCTCTACTCCTGTCATATGTGTTTCTTATCATAATTTTAAATCTACATATGTATTATAACTTTAAATACTTTGGCTTTTTTTTTAGAAATTGTGAATTATCTTAAAGAAATATAAATGTGAGAAATATATTTTTAATTTAACCACATATTTAAAATATCTTGTGTTCTTTCAAGAGTGTACATCTGAGTTTCCATCTTGGTAGCATTTTGCTTCAGCCTGAAGAACATCCTTTTAATATGTCATATAGCACAGCTTTGTTGGTGGTACATTTTCTTCATTTTTTTTTTTTTAGTATAAAAACATCTTCATCTTTCCTTTATTTTTGAAGGATATTTTTATTGCATATAAAACTTAGATTCACAATTTTTCTTTATTTGTCAGTGCTTTAAAGGTCATAGTGCTTTGTTTTGCATTGCTTCTGATGTTCTCAGCTGTTCCTCTATTATTCATTTGCAAGTGACGTATCTTTTCTCTAGTTTTAAAGATTTTTTTGTATATCATTAGATTTCAGTGACTTGGTTATGGTATAGGTTTTATGCCTTTTTATAAAGTGTCTTTCTATTTTTTAAATCAGTAAGTTTTGGGGGTACTCTAGGATTTTAGTTTTAGCAAATTTGAAAAATGTTTGACCACTATTTCTTCAAGTAAATATTTTTTCTTATTTTTCTCCTCTCCTACTGGGGGCTACAGACATGTTAACTTAATATTATTGTGAAGAAGGTTCAATGTGTGCTGATTACCAACTAGTCTGAGTCTAGTGAGACAGAACACTTACATATAAAATAATTTACGTGAAATGGGCTTACTACTTACAGATGATAGGCAGCAAGGGAAAATAAAAGCCTAGAATTCATTGGGAGCCAATCCCCCACATCTCAGAAAAGCTTCCCAAGGCAATGAAATCTTGACTGTATGTGTCCCACTTGCACTGCAGCTGAGGGACCACAGAAAGCAGCCCACCTTGGGTTTTAAACCCCAATGCAATGTGAATTGCTGGGGAAAAGTTTTGGGGGACATTTTATTTCTATGTGGGGGACTGGAACAGAAGATTTCACCCAATCCTTTCTTAATTTAGGTTATTGTACTTTCAGCACACTCTACAGTTATTTATAAGAACTACAAGGAAGAAAGGAGGGAATACTGGATCAGTCCAAGGCCACCCAGAGAACTGTTTTTCAGTTTAACCACAGACTACTAAGGTTTTGCTTTTTCATATTAAGTTCCAGACTTTATTTGGATTTTCACTAATTTTTCTATTAATGTGTGTTTTTTCTTTGAAGATCCAATACAGGTATCTTAGTTTATTTTCTATTGCTATTACAGAATACAAAAGACTAGGTAATTTATAAAGAAAAGAAGTCTACTTGGCTCACAGTTCTAGAGGTTGGGAAATCCAAAAGCATGGCACCAGCATCTGGCAAGGGTCATCCTATGACAGAAGGGCAAAAGGTGAAACAAATGTACAAGACAGAGATAAAAAGGGGACTGAACTCCCATGATAACTAACCCACTACCTCAATAACAGCATTAATCCATTCATGAGGGCAGAAACTTCATGACTCTATCACCTTACAAAGGCTCCACCTCTTAACACTGCCACAATGATAACCAAATTTCTAACATGTGAACTTCTGGGGGGACACATTCAAACCATAGAATTCTATCCATAGCTCCTCAAATTTATGCCTTTCTGTTGTGGAAAATACATTTATTCCATTTCATTAATCCCCAAATGCTTAACTCCTTCCAGAATGAACTCAAAAGTCCAAAGTCTTATTTAAACCAAATAACAATGAGACTCAAAGCATGATTAATTCGTAGACAAATTTCTTCATCTGTGAGCCTATGAAATAAAAACAAGTTATCTACTTCTAAAATACAATGGTGGGATAGACAAATGATAGACATTCCCATTTTAAAAGAGAGAAATAGCAAGGAAAAAAGGTGACTAGTCCCAAATAAGTCCAAAACCTAACAGGGAACACAACATTAAGTCTTAAAGCTAGAGAATAATCTCCTTTGACTCCATGTCTTACATCCTGGATGTATTGGGCTAGGGGACAGGCCCCCAAGCCCATGGCTAGCTTCACCCTTATGGCTTTTTTGGGCTCATCCCATGCAGCTCTCCCAGGCTGGCATTGCATGCTGGTGGCCTACAATTCTGGGGTCTCAGCATGACCCTACTCCCAGGGCTCCACTAGGTATTGCTTCTTAAAGGTCCCACTTCTTAATACTGTTACAATGGCAATTAAGTTTCCAACACATGCATTTTGGGGACATATTCCAACCATAGCACCATAATATCATATTGTGTTTAATTGTTATCATCATGTCTCTATAGTCTCCTCTAATATGTGACAGTTTCTCAAGCTTTCCTTGTTTTTCATGACTTTGACAGTTTTGAGGACTGTAGGTGAGGTTTTTCATAAGATATACTTCAATTTGTATGTGTTCATTTTTTCCTCTCATCATTATATCAAGGCTGTAGACTTGTGGAAAGAAAACCACGGAAGCGGAGTGCCCTTCTCATCCTACCTTGTCAAGTGTACATGTTACCTGTATGACATTCCTAATGATGTACTGAGGTAGTGTTTGTTGGGTTTCCCCACTAAAAAATTACATTTCTCTTTTCCTTTCTTGATTCCTTAGAATTGAGTTACTAAGTCAAGCCCACACATTCATTCATGGGCAGGGGGAGGAGAGCATCCACATAAGTTATTTGGAATTCTTGTGTAAGAAAGGTTTTTTTCATATTCCTAATTATTTCAGTTATTTGTATCAATATGGTCTCTTGTAAATACTTTCATATTTTGGGCTATAACAAAACTACATTATTTATTTTATTGCCAACATCAGCCATGAGAAATTCTTCTGGGTTCATTTTTATGTCTCTTTAACATGACCCATTCCATTATATTTCAAGAATTTCCTCACTTTTTGGTACTGCAAGATGCTCCAAGCTCATTTTGTATTTTCTTTCCCCCAGCCCTAGAAACAGCCATTTCTCCAAAGAACTCTGGTTTCTTTTAATAAAATATGTTATTTAGAAATGAAAATATAGGTTCTAGGATGTTCATTTTTGTTAGCTTTTCCCCCATATGTTTCAGTTTAAATAGTTTCTATTGCTATGCTTCCAAAATGACTGATATTTTATTTTTCAGCATTGAATATGCTGTCAAGGACATCAAGGATGTAGTTAGATTTTCAGTTGATTATCTTTCATCACTAAAAGAGCCTCCCTTTTCTCCTTGATATGTTCATATTTTCCTTTAAGTCCTTGAGCATTTTATGTTAGATGCTTTAAACTTCTTTGTGATAACTCCCTTACACTCTCATTTCTAGGCCTGTTTCTATCAACTTTTCCTTTTCTGTTTCTGTATGCATTTCTTCCCTTATTTTCTTATCAATAGTTTGGCATTAGATGCCATACATCATAGATGCCATGTCATTGATTATCTGAATTTTGTTTGCTTGTTTGGGCAGGCAGTTAAGTTAGTTGCAGATCAGCTTGATCATTTCTTGTCTTTAAGTTTTTTAAAATTGGTCTAGTGTAACCTTTACTTTAGGGTTTATTTACTACTAAGCCATCCTTTCATGGTAACTCTACTAAATGCCATAGGTGATCAAAAACTTCTTCACATTGCCTGATCAGAACTTAAATAGTTCCTAGTCCTGTATGTTCTAGAAATTGCTTGCTTATAACTCACTGATAGTTGTTTTTCCCTTTGTCTGGCTTTGTGTATTCTGTGGTCATATGGATATCCTCGTATTCAGATGAAGACTCAAACATAGCCTTCCACAGATTTCTAGAATCTTTTTTTCTGTATAGATTTTTCTTATAATTCTGCTCCATAAATTCTAACCTCATTAGACACTCCAAATTTAAATCTGTTTTCTACATCTTAGCAAGATTACTGTGTTCTTTGGGGTTTTCTTCTCTCTATTCTTATCTAGAAAATGCCTCCAAGTAAAAAAGAGTTTCCTAAGGGTCACTTCATTTATTTCCTTTCTTTCATAGTTAATAGTCCTGTACACCTCTTGTCCAATTTCTGATAATAGCTATTTAATATCTGTTACTGATGGCTGGAGAAAATCTGGTTCCAGATATACCATTAATGCCAGAAGTAAAATATATTTCAAGGAAAAAATACAGTTTTATTTCAAAATTCTTATTGTATTTTTAGGAATTTCCCATTCTTATAAATGCCATTTATTTATATTTAGGCAAGTAGATGAATGTGAGAATAAGACTATATTTAACAACTAGGAAAGCAAACATTATGCACATAAAACTTCCTTGGGTTTCCTTTCCAAATGAATAGTTTCAAAGGGTAAGTTTTACCTAGTGTCCTTTAATTATTTGATGTAAAAAATGGGTAGAAGTGTAAGTGTATAACCCATATAAGGGTTTTTTTTAAAAAAAATTGTTCAAATAAGTCAATGGTTTAAAGCAAAATAATCAGCCCACTCTACACACACACACACACACACACACACACACACACACACACACTCTGACTTTTTTCTTGTTAAACTGTCAGGTTTTTTCTTTTTTGAGACCGAGTTATTTGTTAGGTAAAACTGAATGCCAACACCTTTTAAAACTTGATATTTTAAGCTGAAAAGTTAAGCTGTGGGAGTTTGGGAAACTTGCTTTAGAAATATAATTGCTTTCAAAAACATTTTCTGGGACTTGAATGTCACCAAAGGAATAAAAAATGAGGCGAAAAAGTAGACTATAATCCTGAAAGCATTTGGAGGAGAAAAAAATTTTCTGGTTTCATGATATTAAATATAGTGCTTCCTTTGCTTAGAACTTGGCATCATTTTTCCCCTCTTTTGTTTGTTGGCTACCATTAGATAAGAACCAACTTTTTAACTATTGGCATTAAAAACAAAAAGAAAATATTTGAATCTCGTTTGGTGATGGTTTAATTGATTCTATCCCTGTCCTTTAGCACACACTGGAACGGCAGGTAAGGCTGGCCTGCTAAATGCTGATGTAGTGTCAGGGGATTCTTGATCCAATTTTTCACTAGGACATAGTCTCTCATTTTAGTCTGACATTCTACTTAACTCGCCACTGTCAATGTCAGAGGAAGTGTCATTATTTGAACAATGGCATCTTCCAGAAGAAGAGACACCATGTTTACTTTTAAGAATGTCAGCTGTTGTACATTTAGAAGCATTTTCTGGGGTTAGCAGAAACATTTGACTGGACTAAAAGCAAAACTCCTCTTCCATGCTGAGAATTACAGGCTTAAGCTTGGAAGGGCCTTTGACAGGCTAACCAGCCTAGTTTCCTGCCTTTTAGGTAAAAGACAAGAGTTTTGTTTTGTTTTTTTCCTGGATCTCCACGAAGCACACTCTGAAATTCCTTTAATTATTTTTTGGGGATTCAAAAATTTAAATTCTGTTTCTCATACTTCATGTTTGCCTTCTCATGATATTTATTATATTAAAAGAATATTTGTGTACAAATATACATTCAACTGCTTTGGTCTTTAACCAGTAAAATTGTATGCACAAATTTCATTCTTATGTAGTCAGTAGCAGCTTATATAGTCAGTAGTGTTCTACTGGAGGAGTCGTCAAACATTTTCTGTAAAAGCCCAGTTTCTATTGTACTGCTGGCCATGAAGTCTCTGTTGTAACTTCATAACTCTACCACTGTAGCATGCAAGCAGCCACAGATAATATGGAAATGAATGGGCATGACTGTGTTCCAAAGAAGGTTTATTTACAAAAGCAGACTATGTGCCAGGCCTGAGAGTAGTCGTTTGCTGACCCCTATTCTACTTGTTGGACAAATCTGTTGGGAAAGGAAATCACGAGTTTGTAGTCTTTGGATCCCTGCACTGTTGCACAAGAATGTGTCTTGGGCCTGGAACATTTCCTTACAAAGAGACAAAGATGACTACCTGTGCTAGGCATATCTCTTTGTTTGTGAATATATTTTCCTGTTTCCAGACTTGATGTCCACTTCTTTGTTCTGCTTAAGTGTGGGTATAATAGGGCACCTGACCAACTCCACTGCTATATCTGCTTCAGTGGAGAGGGAGCTAAGTCATTTGTAGCCAAAAAGGGGAGAGTGTAGACCATCTTCCTGCGGTGGCTGCTGGGCAAGACCCATTAGCCACGGGAACTAATGCCTAATATTGAAACTGATCTTGCTCTTTTTCATCTCTGTGAGTAAAGTGTTGTTCCATCTAGCGCCTGTGGGAGTTGTGTCTTTCTTGACAACCTTGCCACTGAAAACCATGAAATGGGTAGACACATTGGGACCACTTCTCCTGGTGGCAGGCATTGCTATGCTATTTGCTATCTTCCAAGATGTGAGACTCTGCCTCCCTTGGAGGTGACAATAGTTATGAATTACTCAAAACCTACATTTTGTTTTTTACTACTATTTAAAATATACAGTGTTTTCAATAAAAATGTATTTCCAAATGTGGAATCAGGTCAAGTCATCACTTTTGGCTAACCCTTTTACTAACCTGTCCTATATCAAGGCTAAGAGTTGTGGATGTCTAATCTAGGCTTAATTGAGATTGATATCTTATTTTTCCTTGAGAATTCTTAGTCATTGGGTCAATACTCAAAAAACTTATTATATGTTATGAAATAATTCTGAGTTACTGTACTGTGTCCCAGTACAACGCTATGTTAATGAGGCATTCCATTAAAAAAAGTATGTAAAATTAAATACAAAATTGTGCATAAATATCTAAAATTGTTAACAGAATAAATGATATTTTCAACTAATGATATTGAAATATTTCTTAAAAAGTAAACTTTCTGTAATTCTGATCTAGTAAAAATTTAGCTTTTATGTCTGTAATTTCTGCTAGGAGAATATTTAAGCCAAGAAAATTTTTATAAAAGAATTAGTGAACATTTTGACTTATAAATTAATAATGGTTTGGTAGGAAAATGTGTACAATTGTTTAGATTTAGATATTTTTTACCATCTGTTTTCCCTAAGTAATGGTGAAGTTAAGTTGAAAAATAAGCAGATTTTTAGATTTTGCAATTTTGGGGATTTTCATTAAGATTTAGATTCTTATGGTAAGTTTTCATGTGGTTATCTTGATGTAGACTTTCTATTTGAATCAACTTATATTTGACGAACTATTTTTAAAAACTAAAATATTGAAGCCATTTGCAATATTGAGAAATGAAAAACTTTCTTTAAATTTGTTTAGAAATGCAGCTAGATGTAATTAGAAAGATAGTCACCTATGTAAGTTTTCATTTCATGTGAAATCCCCTTCCTGAATTCCCACGTTCCTCTTTATGTCATAACAGATGGTAGTAAGCGTAATTCTGATATCTGTATTTTTATCCACACAATAAAAAAATAGACACTTGGATTCCTTTTTATTGAATCAAACAATGGTAATCAGCTCTTTTTGGACATGGTAAATATTCTCAGTTGAATGAGAATTAAATTATTATGTGTGGTTTCCTACGAAAACTCTGGAAAAATATTGGTGAATCAGCATTAAAACATTTGTGGGTATGAAGAAATAAAAGATCTGGATCCCAAGGAATTAAGGATATGTCGTACAGTGATTTTATGCAAAAACTTTAATGGATAAACATAGTCAATAATTATAAAAATGAATAACATTAGATTTTTCTTGCTCATTATACAAACAAACAAAAAGTTATAGGTCTGATCCCTTTGGTGGAAAAAGAATATCTTTACTTGTAGTTGCATTAACTCAGGCCAATAATGGATCGTTTAAAATACTGGACAGGGCAATAAATATACTAACAGACCCCCAGGCCATATCAAAGAATTAAAAGATTTAATAAAATTAACAATGTATAACTCCCCTTTATTAAGATGAGAACAAATGGGTAATATCATATTTGGAATATTTAGCATTGCCAAGCCTTGACAAGAAGCATTCCTTATAATATTAAGGATAATTTACTTAATTTGTGAAAAGCTTCTGCTTTTAAAATTCATTGATAAATTCTTGGTAGGTTTCCCACATTTTCAAAATCATCTTATGAAAAATATCAGCATAATAAATGAATTGGAAAATATTAATTCTCATTGCTAAAATGCATATATTGTTACAATCCTGAATATAGATATAAGAAACAATCTCAATACATTGCATCAGGAGAATATAATCATAATTTCCATTTAAAAGAGTGGGCCCCTTGTAAAATGTCAGCTCTGTTTTTCATCAGGACTTCTTCATTACCTACTTTCACCTGATAAAGAATATAAAGAGATTTCCTTAAATAAAACATAAAATAAGAATATTCTATTGTAATAGTATTAACCAAGTCTGGCTCTCAAAGAATTAAAGCAAGAGTTATACAGAGATTTCATTCCACAACAACAAAAAGTCAACTACATTGAATCATCTGAAGGACAGGGCCTTTCTTCCTATTTCCAGGAGACAGCACAGATCACACTAACCTTATCACAAAATACTTGACTTATATCTACAGATTTCAGCTGGTAATGTTGCATATGCTTAATTCCATTTTTACTTAATAAAAAACGAGGGAAATTTAAAACTTGCCATTTTATAACCTCTATTTCAAGTTAAATGGGTATCCCTCCAAATTTTTCACAGTGGAATGTTGCCACTGTTTAGAGTTTACCTTGAAAGCATACTATTTCCTGTTCCAATAAATATTGCATGTAGTATAACAATCCCAAAATCTCTTTGAAGGAATTTGGCTTCTTAAAAGATCAAAGTTATTATTTACTGCAAAATTGTCATTTTGTCAATGAAGGAAATATATACAACACATCCTTTGTTCATTCTTTGTTTTCATTTTATAGTTTATTTTTAGTAATTACCTGGATAGAGACTATATGAAAAGTTATATTCATACTTAGTTAAATGTCTTCTTTTTTTTTATAAACATTCTAATCTTACTCCAGTTACATTATCATTTTAATAGTTATATATTTCTATTTTGCTATTGAACTAAAATTTATGTAGCCTCTACCATAGTATTAAATGCTTAAATTTTATCAATATAATTAATGTTGCTTTGCACATTTTTGTGAATAAAATTTTTTCAGTCTTTGAACTATTTAGGACTTATCTAAACTTCTAGAAAAAAATTACCAAGAGAAGTGCGGTAAAATGTCAAATTGTCGCCAACTATCTGCTCCTTCCCTGTAGAAGGAGTATTTGCTCATGCCCTCTTCCATGTGACTTGAAGGGCTTTTTATAGGTGGGATAAAATTTCTTGCCTCATTATCGGGGTTGTTTATATGACTTGTTTAGGGCAATGAAATATGAGCTAAAGTAACAATGTGCTAGGTCTGAGCAGAAGTTTTAAAAGAGATTATATGCTTCAGTTTGGCAGTTCTGTCATAAGAACAGAATGTCCTGGAAAAAAAGTTCCTCTCTCAGCCTGTGTCCTAGATTGAGAACACACGTGGAACAGTCCTACAGATGGGAACAAAGCTGAAGTCTACATAGCAATCATATATCATGAGAAACATGTCATATTGCATATTGCAGACTACTGTCATTTGGGGTTTGCTTATTAGTAAGGCAAAGGCTGACTGATAAATATATATGTATCAATGTTGATATCAATGTATGATTACTAAACTGAAGTTTTTGATCATTGTGTTGGCTCTTGACAGGTATTGCTAAACTGTTTTCTAAAAAATTTTGCACGCATATACACTAACACCAGTAATATGTGGATAAATGTTTTATTGTATCTACCCTGTATCATTTAGGATTCAGTCAATGAAACAGAAACAAAATTAGGTATTTTAAAAGGAAGTGGTTTAATATAGATAATTAATTACATAGATGATAAAGCGGCAAAAGGCAAAATGGGAAGCTGTGATAGCACAGAATTGTTAACTAGAGGAACCAGATGCCACTTCTAGAGGCGTGGAAGCAATGGGGAAGAGGTTGGGCATCAGAGGAGAGGCTCTGCAGACCTTGGGCTTGGACCTTCAGCTTCTGAAGGTGCTTCTAAGGGGATGTGATAATGCTGATCGAGAAGTACTGAAAGAAGTGGCAGGAAAAAATGAGTGTCTTCAGCTAATTCCAGTGGGAAATTATAGGATTATATCAGCAAAGAACAAAACAAGAATAGATAAAAATTTAAGCTTTGTTCATGTGGGGTTTTTTGTCCTTAGGTTAAAAAGATGGAGCAAGGATTTTAGGCATGACAGGCATTCATATTCATGGATTATGCAGCTCTCATACTCTTATATGACCCCCTCCACCTTTTTTCAGAGACGGGCTCTTGCTCTGTCATTCAGGCTGGAGGAGTGGTTTGATCACAGCTCGCTGGAATATCGAACACTTGAGTACAAGTTATCCTCCTGCCTCAGCCTACCAAATAGCTGGGAGTACAGGCGTGCACCACCATGGCTAAATTTTTTATTTTTTGTGAAGATGGGGTTTCGCTATGTTGCTCAGGCTGATCTCAAACTTCTGATCCTAAGCAATCCTCCTGCCTCTGAAAGTGCCGAGTGTGACTCACACACTTAAATGAACCTGAACTTCTCTTTATATATCTAGTGACAGTCATTATCCTGCATAGTCTATTTCCTTCAGCATGCTTTATTATTTTTGTGTCTCCTTCATATTAGAGACTTTTTTCAATTGTCTGATAATCTCAGATTGTCTGCTTCTGATTACCAGTGGGAGTATAAGGAGCTGATAGAAAGATGTATGTATATGGGTGGTACAAGTTGTAAGTATTCCCTAAAGGGTGATTTAAGTGGAGGTTTGCATGTGACCAACTCTCATGGTATTGTTTATTCCCTGGAAAGGAGTCTTTAAGCTCCTTACTGGAGGATAAGGGTCAGGTTGGTAGCATTCTAAATGGGAAAAGTGCACTGGATGTTTCTGCATTCAGCATTCTCATGATAACTCTATGCCCTCAATGGTTGCAACCACCTGCGTTTTAGTATCTTCTGAGAATAGACATTTAGTCTTCTGCCAGATTAGAAGGGGAAGGGATAGTAATCAGTATGTAACCATTTCCATACGGTCTTCTTATTTTAGCTCCTCCCTTCAAGCTTATTTAAAATTCCTAAGCTCATTGCTCTTCATCATAAAGGAAATCTAATTAGCTTTCTTTAGTGCTGCATAGGATTTGGTTTATTAAATCAGTTATCAATTCTCCATTAGCTTTTTAGTTTCTAAAATTATTGTCTCTCTCATGTTCACCCAATTACTATGATTTTATCATTTAAAAATATTTTTCATGAAGTCGTACTAGAGTTTTAGGAAGGAATAAATTTACTGCAGTCTCTTTAGAACCAACTCCAGTCAAGTTTTCATTCCATCCTCTCCATGAAACTTCTCTTATCAAAGTCAATGATGACCTTGACCTGGAAAAATCAGTAGGTCAAATTTTTTGTTTATATTTTATCTGACCACTTAGTACTTGACAGAGTACCTTTTTCAACTCTCTTCTTCCCCCTGCCACCACTGGGATTCCAGGATTCTACATTTTTATTTATTTATGTATGTATGATTAATAAGTTTCTCATTCTCAGTCTTAAAATAAGAAAGGGTTTATGCATTTACAAAATGAATGTTTCTAAGGTGAAAAAGGTTTTGAATAGAACTTTTCATATGCTATCTCTTATTTTGATATTTAAATATAAAAATATTTTCAATCTTGTGTCTATATGCGGTAACTCAATCTTCAACTAGACTTCACTGGTTGACTGTATCGAGATTGTTAATACCCTTAGAGAACAGATGGGACTAAGGTTAGAGCAGAGATAGAAATTAGCTTTCTATTTTAGCTTTAGTGGCCTCTATAGATTTTTAAAAACTATATTTTTATTACATATAGTCCATTCATAGGCTAGCAAACTCAGCATATATTAAGAAAAGGTTATTCCGTATAAATGTTATGTCTACATTAACAAAGCTGAATAGTTTGACTGATGATCAGTCAAATCAGTCCAGAAACCAGATATCAATCAAAAAGTTGTCAGTTTAAAAAGTCTATTTTTTAAATGTAAAACTGTTATTTGACTTACAATTTTCTTTTTGACTGATAGTCTTTTTATTTATTTTAAACCAGTTTTACAGACATATACTTCACATAAAATGATATTCACCAGTTGTTAGTGTACATTTTGATTTGTGAGTATTGGTAGTCAATTAACCGCTGCTAGAATCAAGACAGAATATTTCCATCCTCCTTAAATTACCCTTACATCACTCTGCAGTCAATCTCCTACCCAATGCCCATCCCTCACCATCAGCGATCTGCTTTCTTCACTTTTGCTTTGAATTTTCCAGTATTTAATAAAAAATAGAATCATACAGTATGCAGTCTGTTTCTGGTTGCTTTCATATGGCATGATTCTTTTGAGACTCACTCATGTTAACAAATGTTCTAAAACCACATATTCCATTGCTATTATTTTTGCTTTAAATAATTGTCTTTTAGCAAAATTATTAAATGGAAAAATGTGTTTTTATTTAGTTATATATTTACTATTTTTAGTGCTCTTCATTTTTTTGTGTATATTGAAATTTCTTTCTGGTACCATATTCCTCCTCTCTGAAGAATTACCATAATTCTCTTGTAATGCAGGTCTGTAAGTGATTAATTCTGTCAGTTTATTAGCCTGAAATAATTTTTATTTTGCCTTCATTTTTGAATTGTATTTTTACTACTTAAATTTTTTTGATTGACAGGGTTTTTTAAAATCAGAACTTTAAAAACATTTCTTCATTGTCTTCAGTATTGCATAATTTTCAGCAAAAAGTATGGTATAAATTTTTATCTCATTTCTACAAATATAGGTGTATTTTTTCTCTGTCTTTAAGATTTTCAACTTAAAATGGTTTTTAGCAATCTAATTACGTGTTTTGGAGCTATTTTATTTATATTCTACTTGGCATTTGTTGAGTTTTTGAATCTGGGTTTATAGTTTTCATCAGATTTGGAATATTATAGCCATTATTTATTAAAATAGTTTTCTGCCTTCTCTACCTCTTCCTTTGGGACTCTAATTACAAGTATGATAAATACTACATATTGTCTCACAGAATATTAATACTTGGTTTATTTATTTATTTATTTTTTTGAGACAGAGTCTCACTTTTGTTGCCCTGGCTAGAGTGAGTGCCGTGGCGTCAGCCTAGCTCACAGCAACCTCAAACTCCTGGGCTCAAGTGATCCTCCTGCCTCAGCCTCCCAAGTAGCTGGGACTACAGGCATGCGCCACCACGCCCGGCTAATTTTATATATATATATTAGTTGGCCAATTAATTTCTTTCTATTTATAGTAGAGACGGGGTCTTGCTCTTGCTCAGGCTGGTTTCGAACTCCTGACCTCGAGCAATCCACCCGCCTCGGCCTCCCAGAGTGCTAGGATTACAGGCGTGAGCCACCGCGCCCGGCCCTGGTTTATTTTTTTCTAGTCATTTTACTCTTTGCCTTTCATTTTGAATTGTATATATTGCTATGTCTGGAAATTTGTTGACCTTTTCTGCTATATACTTATATATACTGCTAATGCCATCCATTGTCTTTTTATTTCAGATATCATACTTTTTATCTTAAGGTATTCTGTTTTTGCCTTTTTCATACATTTTATTTTTTTCATTATGCATGTTTTCTTCTACCTAAACATATACAGTGTGTTTGTAGTAGCTCCTTTAATGTCCTCTTAATTTGTTTTGCTATTTCCATTCTCTCTCCTATTCTGCACTAGTTTTTATTTTTTAAAAAGCTGATTATAGATCATATTTTCCTGCTTCTTTGTATGTTTATTAATTTTTGTTTGTTGTTGTTGTTGTTAGACATTGTGAATTTTGCCTTGTTATATTCTCCTAAGGGGTTGGATTTTGTTCCAGCATGGCTTTACATTACTTGAAATCAGATGAATACTTTCAAAGTTCGCTTTCAAGTTTGTTAGGGCAAGGCCAGAGTTGTCTGAACTTGGGCTGATTCAGTCTCAATACTAAGCAGATATCCTTTTGAGAATTTTATCAGATACTACATATTTTACAGTGTCTTTCCAATCAGACATGTGGAAATATGATCTAGTCCCATTGCTGTGTTAGGCCCCTGGAATTGTTCTGCAAGCTCCTTTCTATCGATGCTTTGCCCAGCCTTGGGCAGTTTCTCTCACTCACTTGCATTTCAGCATGAAGCTAAAAACTAGAGGTTATTCCTTTGTACAGTTCAGAGCGCTCTTTCTGTGTCTTTTTCCTCCTCTCTGGTCGTCTGTCTTACAAATATTTAGCTGTTTTGTTTTCCTAGACCTTCAATCTCTGATTCCTCAATGCAGTGAGTCATCTGAATACTCTTTGGGGTTCTTCTTCCTGTTCTGCTGCCTGGAAACTGCCTCCAGTGAAAGCCGGGATTCACTTTATTTTTTCTTTTTATTCAAGTATCACATTCATAAATTGCCAGTTGCCCAAAGTTTGAAAAATACTCCTTTATTTTTCCTAATTCTGTAATTGTATAATGCAGGAGGGTAAATCTGGTCTCTGTTCCTTTATTTTGGTTAGATGTGGAAGTCCTGACTTATTTTACTAGTAATAGGTTTAATAGGAAAGGGGATTTTATTTTGATAGCCTTGCAGATATTACATAATCCATACAATTGTTTCAATGAATGATCAGTAGTTACATAGTGAGTTTTAAAGCACATTATTCATTCCACAGATGTGAAAGTGAGTAGAAGCTCCTTTCTATGAATTTCCAGGTTTCCAATAATTTTTTTATTTCCTAATGATTTATAAGTCTGCTTTGGGAGAATTCTTAGTTTGAAACCAAATGGCACACCTTCATTATATCTTTTTTTATTTGGGAATCTAAAACATAGTGAAATATTGTCAATGTTTGCAGCTTTGAAAGTTTACTTTAAACAGTTTTCACAGCAAACATTCCTTTTTAAAGACATGGTATATCATTTGGTGGAAATTCATTTAACTCAGGTGTTTTCTCCCTCCCTTCCTCCCTCCCTACCTTCTCACACCCCCACCTCTCTTTAACAATAGCCCTTGTGAAATTTTTGAGACGTTTGGAGATAATGAGCTTGAAAAATGTAATGTTTATATTGCTAATCTAGATCACTATTCAGAGGTTTTTTCAGTGGGCATAGTGGCCTATTGCTATCTACCTCCCCAGCCCCTGGTAATGAAGGGAAATGTTCTCTAAATATTCACTCTACTTTCATTTGAGAGCTTTAAATCTTTCTCACAAACACATAAACACATTTTTGCAGTGTATTTCTGAAAAACATTCTCTGAAATATGCATTAGACAGACTTCCTGAAAGTCAAGATTCTCAAGAGATTGTGAGGTCTTCTGAAGCTAATTACTAAAATGTGTAGCCTTTTAGCAATTATGGAAGTAACGGTCAGTACTAGATTGATCATGGTAGAATTCATTGGTATGCTGAACTTTAAATAGAAATATAATTAGGAACACCAAGCAAAAATGTTTCTAATTTTCATTGTTGCTTCAGTGATTGTATCTGATTATAAATAACTCAGGTGTTAGCTGCATCCTTCGGCCTCTGGAGATTTGGAAATCTTGTCCCAACTTCCATTCCAAGAGTTCTGATAGCTCATATCTTTCCCAACACTTTTTTTGATTTACTTATATCTTATTATATTTCTACTACATTTCTCTGCCTATGTATTTCTGCATTCGAGAATGTTGTCTGGTTTTTACCCTGGAGCAAACATAGAAATGTGCAGCTCAGCTTCTTCTCCAGTTTCTATGAGAAATTCGATGACAGTATTTCATGGTTCTAGCAACATTACTGAAGTGTTAGAAGGTTACAGAGAGTCATTGCATTAAGAACATTGCCGTCCAACTCCACTCTCCTGCCAAATGACCCATCTAACATGCTAGTCTTTGAGGAGTGGGCCAGCCCTTGTGGTTACTACTTCTTTTGCAAAAATCATCCTCTCTAGAGTGCACTGACTGTCCAAGCACACTGTAGAGTTCAACAAGTAGATTCTTTTTATTATGTATAACTAGAGACTTTTATTTGTGTACTTCATAATTTTCTTGGAGGAATGAATAAGAGATTAAAAAAATAATGCTATTTTTTTGCTCACCGTGGAAGAGACTCCCATATGAGCATCCTGCTCATTATCATTATTCTCCAGCCCCTTCTTGCTACCTGTAGATGAGTAGAGGGCTTTCTTCTTTTCTTGGCTCTATTTGTAATTTGACTGATTTAACTAATCAGTCTATCAGTCTGTTCAGTCAAAATTTCTCTCATGGAGGAATCCCCTCTGTGTAGTCATTTTCTATGGGAGGCCCAGTAGTTAATCTATTCCTATAAAGAGTACTCAGAGAATACCATTTTTTTGTTCAGTTATTCCTTGTACACTTTCAGTCATGAAAAAAATTAAGAATTGAAGTTAGAGGGGTATAGAGTACACATTAAAATAATAATTACAGTCTTTCTTCCTTGAGTGTTCTTTGCTCCTCTGGTGTACCTGAGTAAATGGTACTCATTAATGTCCAGTTCTTGAGTAAATATTTCTATAAATAGATCTGTGATCACCCTAGAAGTAGGATTTGTATTAGTATTATTTATGTCATCTTTCCTCATCAAAGAGAAATATTAAGGATATCTTTGATTCTAGAGATTCAGAAACTCATACAGTATTCTCAGCAAATGTCCATGGAATGACTGAGGAATACAGATAACATTCAAAGTGACACAAACAAATAAGGTGGGACATTGTAAAGGTACAGATTAATATTGTGCAAAACACCTAAAGAAAGTTTCACTGGAAAAACACTAGAATTGAATACTGAGGAGTACATAGGATATGTTTGGATGGAGGAAAAATACCAGGGCATTCTGCAGAAAGAAGTCTGAATGGATTCCAAGATGGAAATTGGGATATCTTGTGGAATATTAAGGAGACTGACTTGATTTGGTAGAAGGTACATTTTGGAAAGTTTCAGAAATAGGTCTGGACATGATAGATGAGTTAGATTATTCAGAGACATGAATTGGTGGCAAAAATGTTTAGACTTAATGTAGTAGGCAATAAAGAACTATTTAGTAATGTTCAATTATAACATATCGGTCCTTTAC
The DNA here is from genome assembly GCF_040939455.1 of Microcebus murinus. Classification (NCBI taxonomy): domain Eukaryota; kingdom Metazoa; phylum Chordata; class Mammalia; order Primates; family Cheirogaleidae; genus Microcebus; species Microcebus murinus. The sequence goes on from NC_134112.1 coordinate 69,889,386, forward strand.
TTAACCAGGAATAGGACTGCCTTGAAAAATCTAGCTTTATTCTTTATTTTGAATATAATGAGTGGCTAGGAATGGCTATTGCCACTGGATGGTATAAAATGGGTAAGACTGCAAATTGCCTTACATTATAACATGATAATTAAAGTCTTCGCAATAGTGCTATTTTTGTTGTCTTACTCTTTGAATGCCAGGCCTTCAAACCTACCTGCCTCTTCCACTTTTGACTACATTTGCTCAAAACACAGTAAGAACGGGGTGGGGGGGCTTGAAATCCAACAATGAAGCTATGAGAATAATCCAAATGAGATAGAGAAAGCTAAAATGACAGCTGTGTTAGTGAGGAAGACAGAAGGTCTAGATAAGACAGACAAGTCAATGGAAGAACTGAGAAGACTTAATTATATCATTTAGGACAATCATGATGGTAAGAAAAATGATGGTGTAACTGATAGTTGTGGTAGAGTGAGAACCAATTTGCATGGGTTAGAATGAGGCTATAAGTCAGGGTTTGCAGCTGTTCTATCTAAGGTGAAGTCATGCCTTGCAAAAAAGAGTGTAGTGTGATTTAATAGATAGAACTAGAGATTTGGCAGGAGACAAAACAAGTTCAGGAGAGAGAACTGTAGTTCAGGAGAAAGGACACATACTTTTATAGAGGTGATCATTGAAATTATGAGAACAGATGAGCTCTCTTGGAGAGAATGCAGATGGAGGAAAACAGATGCCATTTTGGTATTTTAATATCAAATACATCATTGGTCTTAAATAGGAATCAATTTCACATTGATTGTCTTCATTGAAAATGTTTCTGTACAAGATGATTATAAGCAAGAACACTTAGGAAGAAGCTAGACCATTTATGAGAGGCCTATATACCATGAGAATGAAAGAGATAGGAAATTGGTCCCCAGTGGGGGATATCTCAATACAGAAACAGTGAGTACCAATCACTGTGAATAGCCATAATATTGAAAATAAGCTGTGTTCTCCACACAGAAATCTGCCATCATCCTGAATGCGTTTGGGGGCCTTTGAAGACAAGAAAGGGTAGAATACATTTCTGAAAATGCATTTCCACAAAATGTTCCTTTTTATTGCCAAGGGACTATAGTTTGCATAGCAGAGGGAAAAATACAGACAGCCAGGAGACGATCTGTATGATTTTGTGAGACCAAGAAAGCTGCAGGCTGGAACCACAGAGAATTTGCTGTCCCAATAACCTGTGAGCAAGGTCTCTCTGCTAAAGCAGGCAGCAAGAGGATTCAGCAGGCTTTGCAAGAGATTGTAGAGAAAAAAAGGTATACTGACATTGCCTGAGGCAAAGGAGCACGGACCTCTGAAAGTGTTCCGGCACTTCAAGTACTCTCATGTGGTCTATGTAAGCTACCTTGGGGAGAAGAAAGCATGCCAATTCATGCAATCCAAATGATTTGTAAGTGAAGGATACTTGTGGGCTATTTATTCATAGGGAGCTGGAAAAGGAATTTGATAGAATATCTCCTAATAAAGAAACAACTGATCAAAGATCTAGAAATAGCTCAATTTTAGAAACTTTACCTACTAAGATAAATACAATATTCATTTTATTTCACAACACCAGGTTTTCCTTTATAAAATTGTATTGGAGATATACACAAATTCTCATACAAATCACGGATTTTTTATTTTTAAACGAGGAGAGATAAACTGGATTTTATTTCCAGTCACAACTGGCAGGAATCTGAGAACTAGATTTCCCAAAGAAGAAATTTTTTAAAGCAGGACTTGAGGGTTGAAGGAGAGCAATTACCCTTCAATGTAGCTACATTCTTTGGGGGTTTGGTAAAAATAAAAAGTAGCAAAGGAAAAGAAATCATTCTGAAAGCATTTAATTTGAGAATGCTTTTAATCATCAATCATTGGCATTTTTAAATTCAAAAGGAAGGCAACTCCTGTTTCCCAAGATTTGCAGAGTCCTGAAAGGCAGGGGAATTATAAGTTAAGTAGGTGACTTTCTAGACTCCTGCTTTTCAGAACTGAATTGACTCTCAGGTTAGAAGAAAAGCCACACATGGAATCTAAATGTACAACAAGGTTTAGACTTAGACTATTTTAAGGCAAGTCAAGTAAAATTTTGGTGAATTGTTGAAGAGGAATACAGTAGAAAATGTTGTGTTTTGTCCATTTAAAATACATTGACTTCAATTTTTATCCAATAAAGTTTCTTCTAGTAAGGAATTGATATCATTGTGGAATATACATAGCCAGAGTACATCTGCAAAACATGAATACATCTACAAAAAATATGATGAACTTTTGTGTATCCACTATTTGGCTTAAAAAGTAGAACATGACCAGTGCCTTAGAAGTCCATTCTGTGACCCTCTCATATCAAATCTCTTCCCTCTTTGTTTGCAGAAGTAACAACTAGCTTGATTTTATGTTTATCTTCTTTCTTGCTTTTCTTTAGTTTTGCCATCCATGTATATATACCTAAATAATGTATTCTTTTTGTTTTTCAGGTTTTGAACTTCATATAAATAGAATCATTGTGTGAGAATACTTTTACAACAGTTTTATTTAAAATCATGTTTCTAAGACTTATTATGTTGTTTTGTATGGCTGCAGTTTTTCCATTCTTATATTCTATTGTATAAATGTACTAAAGTGTATCCATTCTGATCTTGGACATTTGGGCTGTTTCCAGTTGTGGGATATTATTAAAAAATGTGGTTACAAACATACTTGCCCCTATATTCTGCTATGTAGGACCATGGTTTTTCCTAAGGGTGTATGTCTAGGCATGAAAATACTGGGTTATTGTGTATCTGTATTGTCAACTTGATTAGGTAATGCAAAACTATATTCTAAAGTGGCTGTAATGATTTATGTTTCAATTAGCAGGGAATGAGAATTTCCATTGCTCTGCACCCTGATTAGCACTAGGTATTGAGAGTCATTTTAATAATTTGCCAATCTGGTGGAAATAAGATGGTCTCTTATTGTGGTTTTTATTTGTATTTTCTTTATCTGATTGCTAATGTTGTTATTGATATGTAGAAGTTCTTTACATATTGTGAATACTGATTTACAAATTTTATATGTAGATCATATATATTTTCTAATAGTTTGTTTTCTTTTTACCTCTGAGGTTTTTTTTTGTTGAACAGTATTCTTAATTTTATTGTGATCTTTTCTTCCTAATATTGCTAACAGATTCTTATTGTTATGCTTTTCTCATTTTATTTTAGAAAATTATGTGATATCCATAGGTTAAATTGATCTGTATCATTTTTTATATTGGCCATGTTTCATTTTATTATCAAAGTTACATTACTATGAATACTTAGAATAAGCTGGAGATTGGTGCCTCTATTTCTCTTTCCTGAAAGAGTTATTACACACCTAAACTTATCTATTCCTTAATAGTTTGGTATAATTTAAATCTAAATATGTATGGGCTTGCTTCTCAAAATTGCTGGTGAGAGTACGAAATTGGAACAACCCCTAACATATGCACGAGATTATTTGTATAGCAAAATATTGGATAAAAAATCCTTATCTATATGAAGTTAGTTGGCTAAATTATGCTATATTCAAACAACATATGTGTTGCTATATGAAAATTGGCCGTTATTTCTAACTGCTGCATGGTGTTCCATCGTATTTCTTCTCTATCTTAATAATGGACACCCAGATTGCAACCAACTCTCTACCACCACTAATAATGTGACTATCAGGTATGATAAAATATTAATGACTGGCACACCACAGGCCCTGTTCAACCAGAACGGATGCCAATCTTAGTCCTGGGCATTTCTCAGAAATCCCCACTGGGGAGGGTCATCAGCAATATGGGCATATTTTGATATTTTAAAAATAAGTATGTCATATTGTTATGTAATAGCTAATTTATAGCTTTGATTATGAAGGACATAGTTGTACGTACTGCTCATGTTAGAAATATTCTGAGACATAAAACTGGGGTGAAACTACTGTGTCATAATTTATGGTATGCTCCTTAGAATGCTTGTACCAGTTGACACTACCAATGATGGTGGATTGTGTTATATCCCTACATTCCTTTCAGCACTTATGAATCTAAAATGGGTCAAGTGTTATCTCATGGTCTTAATTAACATGTCTCTGATTCCAAATAATTTTGAGTATCTTTTGCGTTTTATCTTCCATAAATTATTCCTTTCTACTGCTCGTTTTCTTATTGTAATTCTTCTTTGTTGATTGTCAGGAACTCTTTGTAATTGGGATGGTAATACTTTGTTGTTTTTGATATTGCAACTATCTTCTCCTCTATCATCTTTATATTTACTATGTCCTTCACTGTATTGTCAACTTGATTAGGTAATGCAAAATTTATTCTAGCCGGGCGCGGTGGCTCACGCCTGTAATCCTAGCTCTCTGGGAGGCTGAGGCGGGTGGATTGCTCAAGGTCAGGAGTTCGAAACCAGCCTGAGCAAGAGCGAGACCCCGTCTCTACTATAAATAGAAAGAAATTAATTGGCCAACTAATATATATAGAAAAAATTAGCCGGGCATGGTGGCGCATGCCTGTAGTCCCAGCTACTTGGGAGGCTGAGGCAGAAGGATTGCTTGAGCCAGGAGTTTGAGGTTGCTGTGAGCTAGGCTGACGCCATGGCACTCACTCTAGCCTAGGCAACAAAGTGAGACTCTGTCTCAAAAAAAAAAAAAAAAAAAAAAAAAAAACTTATTCTAAAGTGGCTGTAATGATTTATGTTTCAATTAGCAGGGAATGAGAATTTCCATTGCTCTACACCCTGATTAGCACTAGGTATTGAGAGTCATTTTAATAATTTGCCAATCTGGTGGAAATAAGATGTTCTCTTATTGTGGTTATTTGTATTTTCCTTATTTGATTGCTAATGTTATATATTTGTATAAAATTTAATGTTTTATCAACACAAATGGTCATGTGCCCATTTCCTATTAGATTGCTTGTTTTTGTTATTGATATGTAGAAGTTCTTTACATATTGTGAATACTGATTTATAAATTTTATATGTAGATCATATATATTTTCTAATAGTTTGTTTTCTTTTTACCTCTGAGATATTTATTTAATTTTTATATATTCAAACAATGAGTTATTTTTTAAACTCTATTATTTATAGTTTTGTAGTTTTAGTCAAGTCTTTTTTATATATCCAGGACAGAAAGTAGTCTCCTAGATTATTTTCTTCTAGGTTTTGGGACATGTGGCATAAGAATATTTTATTCCACTCTGTTAAAATGTCTACTTTGGAACACAGTGGTAACCCACAATATGTCTCAATTTCTTGGCTTCATTAATAATTATGATTTGTTTTTATTATTTTGTTATGAAAAATTCCAAATATACAGAAAAACTGAAAAAGTATTGCCATGTATATCCATATCCACAATCTATATTTGACAACTGTAACATTTTTTGCCATACTTTTTTGAACAATACCAGAGTTGAAATTTTTCCCTTTTCTCCTTAGAATATATCCCACTAAGGCTATAGAGTCAGCATTCTCTCTTGCTCTTTGTGGTCATATAACCAATTTGGTAAATGATTAGGCTTATTTGTTTCAGCTTGCTTTCAATGTTTAGATTTGTGTATGCTTCAAAAGTCAAAATATAAAGCTATATATTAGTGAAGTCTGGTGTCATTCTAACCATCTCTATACTGTCAACTCTCTTCTTCATACGTGGCCACTTTTATTATTTTCTGCTTTTTTACACAAATATGGTATAAAATATTCATTGCTCTGTTCTTTGATTTTTCCCTTAACAATAATGCCAGATATCACTACATAGAAATCTTTTTCATTCTTCTTTATAGTCATGTAATAATACATTGTGTCCATGTAACATAGTTTACTTAACCAGACAACTATTAATGGACATTTGGATTATTTAGAATTTTGTTTCACATTTGTAGAGGTATATCTTTAGGGCAAATTTCTTAGAGGTAGAATTTTCTGGTCTAATGACATATATTTATTTAAGATATTGCCAACTCTATGGGAGCTGTAACTATCAGCACTTTGATCGGCAATGTAGGAAGGACAGTTCCTGATTCTCTACAGCTTCACCATCTGAATGTGTTTTCAAACTTTTGGAGTTCTGCTAATCTGATAGATAAAAAATTTCATTTTCATTGTAGTTTTAATTGGTGTTTCTCTTGTTACAAATGAGGACGATTATCTTTTCACATATTTGACAGTTTCTATCTTTTGGGAACCACCTCTTCCATTCTAAGTATAGGTGGTTGGGGAGGGCTTTATTAGATTAAGTTAATCTGCATGTCTTATTCCCTTTGCTGCAATGATTGGTTCAGAGACTGCCTATTGGCATATTTCAAGCCAATATTGTCAGTTCTAGAATAGTATTGTGCTTTCTCTTGCAGACTGCAGGATTTCTTCACATTTTATTTATATTCTTTGTCACATGAAAAGTCATTATTTCCCCTTTTTTTCATTATCAATGTTTTTTATGCAATAAGCAAGTTATTTTTAATTATTGAATTTTTTAGTAAATTTAAACTGCATTCAAACCACACAAGCATATAAAATGTAAAGATTGACCACAGGAAGGAGATAAATATACAATTTGTGTTTGTTTATATTTTTATTTTAAATGATAGTTTCTCTTAGAGTGACTTAGATTACTACCCTCTTTTTTATAGGCATCTTATGAAAATAATGATTTCAACTGAATCTCTTCTGTAAAATTCAAAATAAAACATCCAGACACTGTTCAATTCACCCTTCAGTGATAAATATTTTAAAGAATATTTTGTACTTGCAACACACATAAAATGTGTTGTTTTAAAAACAGAAATTCTTACAAAGTTCCTAATATATTTGTTGTGAATATTGACTTTTGTAGATCACAGCTCTATATATCTATTCATCTGTCATGTATAGGTTAAGTAATCCATGCACTTTGGGCATTATGATTAAAGAGATTTAGGCATTCTGGAAAAATATTGCATTCAGCAAAATTGTACTTGCAGAGAAAAGCCAAGTAGGGGTCAGCCACTGGAAATCCGAGCAATTCTGTTTCTAGGTCACTAACAAAAACAATTAAAAAATCTGATAACATATTAATACACCTTAAAAGGTATATTAAATCCCAATAGATTAAACAAACCCATGTTAAGACTTTATATTTAAAAACAGATGAAGGTGGCTTGTTGGAAGGAAATTTAAGGAAGCATCAAGGTTGAGTTATAGGGACCAATGCAGAATACACAAAGACCAGAAAAAATCCATATACAAAGTTCCTCCAAGACAGAACATGTGGCCAAACTGAGTAGAGGAGAAGAATGCAGGATGGCCAGGTATTAGGTGCAACACTGTACTCAACTTTTACTAGTAGTACCACTTAGAATACTCTACATTTCTCTAATGCTCTGTGTGGTATAAAATATGAATGTGAAAAGAAAAATATCATACACAAATGTGACATATTCTTTATACTAACATAATTTTCCTGTTTATTGATCCACCTATGTGCTAATGTGTGTTACAGAAACATATTACATGAGAGTAGAATGACTTAATACTCTTCCTGTAACAAAGTGATCACTTAACAGTTTAAGCTTCTATTACTCTCATCCTTGTCATCTTTTGAAATGTGCATCATTTTGATAGTTTATGGTTCACTAAAGTTTAACTTGTATATATAAGATACACAGCCAAATAATCAATGAAAATCTTTACAGTACAAAAGAGTACACATTGAAATATTTATATTTTTTTATTAAATATTTACAAATCTAAAGAGTCTGATTTACCGAAGAAAAATTAAAATGTGAATACAGTTCATTTTATTCAACTTCACAAAAGTTTCCCAATAGTTCCGCATACTCAGATTTCTAAACATAGGGTATCTATAGCTATGCCAACATTTCCAAAGGAAATCTTGTAAGAAAAAGACTTAAAGAATGTCTAAGAAGACTAAACTAAATATACTTAACATGTGTTTAGTTCTGATAACTCAATTTAAATTACACAGTTTTGTACTTAGTTTTGCCTAATTTTGAATTTCATATAATTAGAAACACATATGTATTATAGTATTTTGTGTTTGGTGTCTTTTAATCAACCTATCTAAAGAATTCATATTTTGTGAAGTCATAGGTAGCAATTGGTATTCTTATTGCTATATAAAACTCTATTGCATTAATATATCATAATCTATCCATTCTATTGCAGATGGACAGTGGGGTTATTTACCAATTTTGGCTATTATGAGCAATATTTCTATAACAACTTTTGTACTTGTCTCTGAACATATATTTTAGTTGGTGTATATCAATGAGTGAAATTTCTGAATCATAGAATATGCATGTGTTCAGTTTCAGTAGATACTAGCAATGTTCTGAAGAGGTGTTACCAATGCATGTTCCTATCAGTTGCACATTTTTGAAAACAGTTGAATTGTCATTCTTTAAACTATTAGCCATTCAGGTGGTCATGCAGTGTTACCTCATTTTGTTTTTATTTTGCATGTATATAGTAACTTATGAAATTAAGTTTATTTCCCATTTAGATATTCTTAAAATGTGTCTGCTTATGACTTTTGTCCATTTAGAAATATTGAGTTGACTGTCTTTATTAATAATTTGAAGGAGTTATCTATTCTGAATATAACTATTTTGTGAATACATGAGCATATATACAAATGTATATGCATATATGTGTTTATATATACATGTGTGCTTATACACACGTCGCTACCCAAGGTCTTTACAAAGTAATTCCAATTATAGCAGCTATGTCATCATAGACAAAAACAGAATTTTTTCTCCAGTCTTTTGTCTGAGCTGCTGGCATAATTTCTTTTTGTTGCCTTCATGCTATATTATTTCTATGTATCATCCTTCATTTAATGACGTTGTGGTAGATTGTATCTTATTAAGAGGGCTGTTGCAATATTTTCCATTCCATGAAGTCTTCTTATAATGTGGAGAATGGAATCTTTGTTTCCACCCCTTGAATCTGGAAAGACTTGTGACTCAGAAGTGATGCCATGTACCTTTCAAAGCTAAGTTGTAAAAGATAGCATAGCTTTCACCTGTTTCTCTTGGATTGCTTCCTCTTGAAATTCGGCCATTATTCTCAGAGGGAAGCCCAAACAAGCCTATGCTGAGAGGCTACATGAAAGGGCACATGATGGCATTCTAGCTGACAGCATCAATTGCTAGACGTGAGCATGAAGATGCCTCTAGATGATTCTAATCCTCAGCTGTTAATTCACTCTAAGCCTTCCAATCTAAGAATCTAGGCATTGTGGATCAGAGAGAATCCATCCTTTCTCTGACTGCTAAAATTGCAGACCTGCATAATCCATGAGCATAATGAAATGGATGTTTTATAATACTGAAAGTTCTGAGATGGTTTGTTACACAGCACTAGTAACTGAAAAAGGAACTTTCTCTAATGCCTTGAACTTAAAAGTTTTGAGGGACAATCTGTGTAGCATGGTTACCAAATCTGGACAATTTTAGAGAGATGTTCATTTTCTTCCTGTTTTCTCCTTGTCTTTCCCCTCATTTGTCTGCATGGCAAGTTTTTCAGAGGAGATATTTACCCCACCCAACCAGCTATGTTCAGTGCAGTGTCCTCTTATATCACAGGCCACATTTCTCAGAAGAGAACTGGGGACTAATTATGTGACAGTTAAATGTTCACAGATATTCTAGTACAAAATGTATACATTTGTTAATTTAAAAAGTAAAAGTTTATTAGATAATTTTTAAATGAAATGCAATACTGTAGGTTATAGGTAAGCTAACTCTTGTTAGGAGTAGACTCTAACATGTAGGTTGATAGTAGACTACCTGTTATAACAAATAGAACCCAAAATGTATAATGGTGGAAACACAATATATGTCTACTTCAGGCTTATGTAACTATACCAATTGGTGAATAAATCAAAGAAGTGGTCCTCTTCCATGTAGTCATTCAGGGACCCAGACTGCTAGAAACTTTACAATTTTAAACACATGCCTTTCAAGCTTGAATCAAAAAAAATTTGGGAGAAGAAAGTCAAGGGAGGATTTTGTGGATTTGGGTATGGGTCTGAAAGTAACACACATTTTTTTCTGTTTACACTTCATTGGATAGAACTAATATGCAAAGGAGACTGCATTATAGTTGTATACTCAGGAAGAAATAAAGAACCTGGATTTTGGTGAGCTGCAGTCTCTGTAACAAACACAAATGATACATTTAAATCAAATTTAGTATATATACCAATCGTGAATGATTAGAAAATTAAAATAGAATTTAAGTGTCATTTAGCAATTCTTTTGGTATTTTCCATCCTTTATTTTCTTTTATAGCCTTGACGAAAGTCTGAACTGATTCCACTCCTAACCATACCCTTTTCAGGATGTGAAACTGAGAACATTTCTCTAATCAGAGTCTTTCATAGCATAGAGAGATAATTCAAAATGTAATTGCAATGAAGAAAGGCACAGGTACTCTGGACTTTAGTGGCCATTCTCTGGTTGACTAGTTAGCTAAGGGATTATACTGACATGACATTTTTATCTCTTTTTCTCCACTGCATTATTCTCGTGGACTGAAAAAAAAAAAAAAACCTCTTTGCATATTTCTCTTCTGTTCTTGTTCTTTATTCAGACTCTACCCCTGAGATAATTTGGGCTGAATGATAGATGCGACCACAAGTCAACACACTGCATATCTGGGTTGGATGTGAAAAACATGAGCAGGAATTCCTAAATATTGGTCCAAAGCAAAAATAAAACAATCTAGGGATTACTTATTAAAGTTAGATATTTCCAGTTTTTGTATCAAAATGCCCTTTGCAAAATATATAATGGTCACAGTAAACTATATGTATTTAAAACATATTATAAAAATGACAGAAATTTACAGATATGTTATTTTCCCAAAGTTTTGGCTTGTTGCTATACTATAAAAGACAACATTTGAAAAGTAGTGGCATATAAAAAGCAAATTATCAAAGGGTCTGTCCTTGGACAAGCCCAGGTCTTTGCCTTGTTTTTAGTATCATTCATTTTTCTTTCTGTTGAGTTTAATTTACTGGGTCATTGGGAGTCCAAATTTTAAAACTGTCATCTAGAACACTACAGACATGGAAAACATAATTTTCATGTTTACATCTCTTTATAACATTGTTTTTATACTGTCATGAAAAATGTCAGTTTAACAAGAATAGTGCAAAATTTCATTGCTTAGTAAAAATTTAAAAATATTGTTTTCCAAAAAAGATATACATGGTATTTATAGTAACCCTGAAATTTAAGTAGAGATTAAAAATAAAAACCTATAATTTTAAAATATTCTGTATACATTTATTTTAAATGGAATTATCTTTTAAATTGATGTCAAGGACATCTATTAAAGTTAGAAATATTACAAGATTCACTTTTGGTTTGAGAACGTTCAAAGTGCTTTTACCTTTGAGCAAAATAACTGCGTACTGAATAAAAATCACGTTTTGAATGTCTGAATGATGCTTAATTCTTTGCAGCCAAGTTCAAATCTGAAGCAACTACACAAATTACTTTTAGTTTAAAAGTTAGCTGAATTCAGAGCTTCTGATGCATATTTTAATAATACAATGTTGCGACCTTAACGAGGACTGCATTTGTCTTTAAGTCCACATGATAGTGAAAGCTTAATATTAAAAAAAAAAAAACTTTTGTCTAGCAAAAGTGATTTGAAGATGTTTTGCTCCATGCATGTGAACTCAGCAGGTGATTCTTGCCTATCTTTGATGTCAAACAGCACAAAACTTCAGTGAGTAGTAGCTTCAGAAATGCAATAGACATAGCTGAGTCTTCATATGAAGCTTATGCTTGAACTACATCAGAAGAACTGACATCTATTATGGTGAGCAAAGACAAGTGTTTGAAAAGAGATTCAAACAGAAGTGTCAGAATTTACAGTGCATAGTTTTATATAAGTTGATTTTAACCAAGCATATCTCTATGAACTCTGCAGGATAGAAAAGAAATTTCAAAAGGCAGAGAAATTGTTGTCATCTAAGGGCATGGAATGTTTTAATAGCTTAAGGAAGAACATTTCTGAAAGGTTATGTGGTGATCCATTTACTTTGACTGAGTAATAAGACTTGTCATTTTGATAGTGCAGTTTTTAACCCTTAGAACAATAGAAATGTATGTGAACCGGAGAGCATAAAGGGGACACTTACAAACTCAGAAGAAACTTGAGACCTATTTTAAAGTTTCAGTATTTAGTCACAGACACTTAACTGTAAATTTTCTGAATATCATCTAGTCACCAAGAAAAAAAAAAAAAAAAACAGAAGCAACAAAGACCGTTTTTTAGAGCGGAGTCTTATTGACCTTAATAGAAATAAGGCAGAGAAAAGTCAGTTGTGTTTCTAAATTAGTACTTTCCAAAAGAAAACAAACCTTACCACTGTTTTTGTTTTGTGTGTGTGTGTGTGTGTGTGCGCGCGCGCGCTTGCTGCTTGCTTTTATTCCCAACAATGTACAGGCTTTGTGTATATTATGAAAAAAAAAGTCTGTCTTTGCATTTGTATTAGTGTAGTGTGTGGTATGTTACAGGGCAGGGTGGGTGTGGATGTTAGAGACCTTATTGGATAAAGATTTTTTTGAAATTGTGTCCTAAGGGCTTAATCACAGTAGTCCCCTAAAACTCTCCCTAGGGGGTCTAGTGTCACAAACTAAACTAATTGTTTTTCTAGCAATGTTTCTCCACCCCATACCCAAACAGATTTAAACAAAAGCAAAACTCCTTGGCTAAAGCACAGAAACTCAATTCCTATGCAGCAATTTTCAGCTTGTAATCAACATTTAGCAGTGTGAGATCTACCTCTTCTTAACCTACAATTAGCACAATTAATGCTCCACATGCCAAACCACTTGTTTAGTTATTATATTCTAATGTTTGCTTTTAACAACAAATTTCCCTCAGATTAGCTGCTAAAGCCTGCTTGCAGGAAAAACAATCTGGCTTGTCAAATTCAAATTTGTCACTTTCTTGAATGCCACATCTCAGTTTTTATATTTAATTCATGAATGTATTATATTGCATTTAAAGAAATACTTTCTCCTTCTAAAGTGGTTTAGATCTTCGGAACGGAAAGAGCATTATATATGGCTTATGTTGTGGGCTGGGCCAGGCTAGTTATGGACACACCATATAGCTGATGACTCCTTTCTTGTGACTGAATGCAAATTAAACCACAGAAAAGTAAATTTAGTATTTATTAAGCATATGCTTTCTATAAAGCACGATATAGTGGCGCGAGGAATGAAAAAATTGTATAATAGCAAAAATAACCATCATTCACTGAGCTGTTACTGAATAAGCTCCTCCTATCCAGTTAGTGTCTATTTCCTTCACAGCACTTATAAAATCAAGAGCAATTTTTATCTCTTGTTTAATGTCTTTTTCCCCTTTTTCATTTAAAGACTCTTAGAAGGTAGGGATCTTACAAGATTTTCTTAGTCTTCTCTCTCCAATATCTAGCAGAATTCGTAATACATAGCAGGTGATCAATAACATATTTTGTAGAATAAATAAATGTAAGTGCTTTATATATTAATACAGTATCTCATTTAATTGTCACAATAGATCCATATTAGTTTTGTGATTTTACAGATGTGGAAACCAAGTCTTAGGCAGATTAAGATTGTTGGAGGTGTACTTAAAACACAGGTATACCAGACTCCAGTGCCCAAAATGGTTAACTATTTCGCAATGTTTTCAATTCAGAGAATTCGTACTAGGTGTCTGTTGCCAAAAGATAGTCTTCAATAAATAATGCCAAATATTTATAATCAGAGATAGAGACGTACATAAATAAATCATAAATGACAAATGACAAATTGCTATAATAGAAATATTTATATCAATGAATGAGGAGATGGTTAATTTTAACTAAAGGATGAAGATTTAGAGAAGTTTTCTGGAAGAGCACAATTTTATATATTTTATAGATTAAAATCTTCCATTTGCTTTTTTATAATTTCTCTCTACTGAACTTTTTTTTTACATTTTAATTCATTATAGACATATTTTTCTGTTATTGAACAGTGCTATGATAGCTTATTTAAAATCCTGTCTGTTAATTCTCACATGAATTGTCTCTGGGTTAGTCTTCATTAAATATCATTTCTTTTGAAAATGTGTCATATTTTCTTATTTTTATATGCAAGCAATTTTGGATTATATCCTAAATACTATGAAGGTTATGTTTTGGAAACTCTGGATTCGATTATATTCCTCCAAAGAGTATTGATTTTTTTCTTTTGACTATATTTGGCCTGCAATGAACTTGATTGGACCCAACCTACAATTTAATCTCTTGAGTAGCATCTCAAAAATCTCAGTTCTGTTTCTTCAGCCTTAGGTAGATTGCTTTAGTCTGCCCAGTGCATAAATTGTTTAGGATTCAGCCAGAGATTTGAGCAGAGTACACACAGAATTTGGAGATCCTCTTCTCTGACTTTCTTCTTTCCTGGCTTCTCCCTCACTTTTGAGTGGCTGTGGTTACCCTGAATCCCTGAATTCTGTATCGTGGTTCTTCATACCATTACTGACTTTATACTTTCTGTCAAAGTTTTAGCACCTGCATAGTGGGCACAGACTAGAGCCCACACTCTGGTTGGTAGCTATAAAAATAAATTCACCAGGTGATGTTTCCTTTGCTCAAGTGTCAATTCCCCTTAAGAATCTGCCTGTTTTGGTTAGCTATTTACTTATTTTTTACAATATTCTCTGGAGTTAATAATTGTTTGTCGGAAGGTTAATTTAAGAGCTTACTTGGCCTTCAGTGGACACAGAATCTCTGAAAAGTAAGCTTTACATAATCCTGATAAATTTGTCATGGACAGAAATGAGACCAGGGTGGGAGGGGGATGGTGGTAGTGGTTTATTTCCCAAAGAGGACTTCTAAATCATAGGAACTGCTTACACAGTGGTACTGAGAATGAAAGATCATAGCGTGTTGAGTTTCCAGCACTGTGAATAGGTCAGTGTAGATGTTTCGTTATTTATGTAGCTGTACCTACGTGGAAGAATGTGAGATATAGGATGGGTGGGTCAGTTAGGTGGGAAGGAAAGGGTAAAAAAAATATCACTTTTTAAAATACCAGGTGAATGACTTGGACTCTCATCTCTTAGTAGTGTGGAGCCATAGAAGATTTTTGGGAACAGTATAGAGATGATCATATGTGTCTGAGGATAGTCACCAGTGCAGAGATTGGCGCAACTCTTTGGGAGGTTATCACAGTAACCCAAAGAGAGGGCCAAAGTTGAGGCAATTGCAGTATACATCTATCTAAATTGGGCAACTACAATTAAAGTTCAGCAATATTTTTCCATACATATGCTCTGTAATAGTTTAAAAGACATCTAAAATAAAATCTTGTCACCATGGGAATCTAATTGTTAGACTATTTTGATTGATATCAAATTAGTCGTAAAACATTTATGAGTTGTGATTTCAACTTGTCACTAAAAAACATTAAACTCCTTTGCAAATTTAAACATTAAATGCACTTAATTGTTGTCAATTAGCATTAGACTTGAGGGGGTGAGAGTGAAAATAAACCGACATCTATAAATTAGTTACTTAAGTTACTACATACCACATTATCATCTCCAGTGCCTATAATAACCTCTGAGAAATAGTCATTTCTCTTCTTATTTTACAGATGTGGAAATTGAACAGTACAGAAATTAAAAGTAGCTTTCCAAGGTCACACAATGAGTAGGGAGAAAATTTATTATTAAGCCTTGGGCTGTCTGCTTCTAATATTTATTCTATTTTCAGCAAAACTTTACTTTCAAAAGTGAGATAATGAATGTACAGAGAAGCTATAATTCTTTTTTGGGAAGCATCTTCTATATCTCATCCTCTTCAGTGTCCTCTGATAAATTACATTGGGTATTATTTCAACAGTGGACACAAATTTCATGCAAGTACAACAAGATTTTCTTTGGGAGATAGTCTTTCAAGCCTTTTTATATAGAAGAAAATGGGCAGAATTAATTCTTAATGGAGTAATATGTGAAATAAAGATCATCTTCATCAATAGTAAAAATACATGAGATAATATGAATAATCTTTACTCAGGTAACCAAAGTATTTAGATTTTTTAAATGAGTTGACAGGGATAAGCAAGAACTACCTAGAAAAAAGATAGCAAATTTTAGGAAGAGTGTTTTTAAGGTTATATAATATTTTCATGTGTGTCCATCCCCCTGACTATGCACATCACACTTATAATGTATATATATACACCCATCCCCTTGGTTGAAGCTCTGACTCGAGGGGGGAGGGAAGGCAAGAGCAATGTATGTAACCTTAACATTTGTACCCCCATATTATGCTGAAATAAAAAAAAGAAAAAAATATATAATATTTTCATATGGAGAAAGTATGGAGAAAGTTGAGAAATCATTTAGTCCTTCTTAAGGGCTTTAAATATTCCAAATAGTCAAATGAGCCTTAAAGATGTATCCCCAGTTTAATTTTATGTCCCTTTGTCATAACTTCAATATTTGGCAGCTCATCTTTTTTCTAACCGATACTTTCCCCAACTGCCGGACACATTTAAGGTGAGTGGGACACAGGAGAAAAAGAGAATCTTATGATTCTTATCCACCCAATGATACCAAGAGCATGGGAGACATTTCAACCATGTCTTATTAAAGATATGGCTGAATCCAGCAAAAGGTGGCTTTTGCTATTATTAAAGACTTCTCATATTTTTGGCTTGCTCTAAATTATCTTAACAATGAAACTTTAATGAGCACTAACATGAAAACACTGGCCGTTTCCAGGTTTATTATGATGTGCTGTGTGATGTGGGGAAAGAATCACATAAACTAATTCAGATTTTAGTTAGCTATGAGTAGTAACCCTCATGACCCATGAACAGCAGTCTCAGGAGAATTAGGTTGTGATGGCAGTATAGAGGAGGTGTAGGTGGTTGTAAAAAGGCACATTGAATAGAGCAAATTGAGAAGATTTTTTGAGGGTCACCTTGGTGTGGGTCCTGGACACCTGAGAAGAGAGAATCATAGAATTTGGAAAGATTGATCAGTTCTTGCTCAAGAAGTGAGCACAACCTCTAGCTGAGGACTGTGATTTCTGGTTTTATTCCCCAATGAACTTGCTTATCAGTAAGCATTTCTTCGACCATTTTTGTTTTAAAAAAATAAGCTCTGCAGATCAGCTTAGTTTTTCTAGATTTTAGGACTCAGCCCAAAATTTAGGAAAAATACTGGAGATTTCAAACATACCATGATAAATATAAACATGCTGTCTTCATGGTTTTAGAAAGGTCCCTCTCCAGTCATGGCAGAAATATCATGTTCATGTTCCAGTTTCAAGATTTAGCTAAAAAAATTTTGTGAAGGTTGTTCCGAATTTACGGAAAATTATAATATATATATTGAAACAAGTATATCGAGTATCTTTTAATTGGCCTTTTCTTTTGGGAATAGCTAGTAAAAATTTATGTAAAGACATTCTTGTCATGTTTTAAAGAAATATATAATTTGAAGATCCTGTATTCAGAAAGAAATATTGGCGGTATTATAATGCTAAACTCATCCTGAAACTATATGGTTTTTTACTTTGGGCTGAGTAAAGTTCTTAATTATTTGATCAACAAATTGCAAATTTATATGCTATTGTCCAACCATGCTCCAGTGAGACAATATTCTCCATTTTTTCATGGATGAGGAAAGTGATGCTCAGAGAGTGAGATAAACTCTCAGAAGTCACACAGCAGAAGTATGTCATCAGAGGTAGGTTTGCCTAACTTCAGCATCCCTATTCTTTCTGCCATGCTGTTTAACATTCCATGAGCTATTAGGTAAATAGATCCCCTAAAAATTGAAATGAGCATATCTTTCAATCTGTATAATCTATATATAGATGATAAGTAGATACATAAATTATCTCTATATATTTATATATGAAATCAGTCTTCCTAATTTTTAAACTCACCTCATGGTGAGTGTTTCTTTTAAAGTATCAGCAACTTAGACCACTCAAACTGATTGGTCACCAAAGTATTGTGGGATTCTAGAAAGGAGAAGGATTCTGTCAAAAGGTGCCAATACTACTTTCAAAGTAATATCACATCAACTTTGGCCATAATGAACCAGTCTTGCTGGTTCTTACATAGAAGAAATAAAAAACAAATTGGCCCTATGATACAGATGGAAGTTTACTTCTCTAGATATATATTTTGATGATTGTTTGATATAGATATTTTTTTCTGAAATTAAAAGTTGAATGTACTCAACAATTGTTATTTCTCCATATCCTCTGAAAACACCCCTTACATCAAAATTTGTCTGTCTAGAAATTAAAGAAAACTGGATAGAGAACTTGCTTTTTCCAAAGGACAGAAGAGATTGGATTTGAATTCTAGCAAACACTGTGTTTATGTGGATTCTATAAAAGTGATGATTATCTTTCATTTTAGACTGCTTAATATATATTCTTTATCAAATGAAAGATGAATTTCTTATATGAAATATATCTTCATGACAAGTCAGTATACTCCTTCCAAAATTTTATCAAACAGTAGAACAATGGTTTGAAAACTTTATTTAGTTGCAGAACTCCTTCCCTTTTTATTTCAACAAACCTTAAACAGATCCCCAGAACATAAGACAAACACAAATGAAGACTTTATGGTTGAAATATGAAATGTGAACCACCTCTGTGGGATCTTAGGCTAGTCTGAGACACCAGCGGAACACCTTGAAATAGAACATATGAAGAATTTTTGAACAAATGTCAAATAAGTCTTCTTGATAGTGAGAAAATACTATAAAAAGAATTACAGGGGTCAAGTTGAAAATAAAATTTACTTGACAGTGGATTAACAAATATTTTAAATTACTATTTTATATTTTCCAACAGTAGTTTAACACAATTTTTAGATATATGCCTGGGCAATAACCCCAGACTTAATCTAGTTAGGCTGTCCTTAGCATTACCCTTAATTCTGCCCATGGCCATAGATAATACTCTTACATGTAAAGAGAATCTGTGCAATGCATTTGGTACTCAACCAACTGGAAAAGGGCCTTGATTTAAAAACTTGAAAGCCAAATGTATTCTCTATCAAAATTACAAACTACTGTTCTAATATTGGGTCATTTCACCAGCAGTGGACCACAGATATAAGCTTTATTTAAAAATGGTGGCATGTTTCAGATGTCCATTAATGTGTGTTTAATTATAATGGAATGACTATAAAAGTCCATGTGACATATACTTGAAGATAAAAACAATTAATTATGATCAGCATTAACTCAATGGATACAGAATGAATTACAAAGGGATGCTCAAAAGAAAAAAATACTAAATGTAAAAAGCTTGAATAGGAATAATAGTGGGTTTATTTTTAAGGGAACCAAGAAAATTTTGTAACACATTTTAAAAACATTTGATTTAATTAATAACTATTTTAAAAATGTATATTTTATCAGTTGCTAAAAATTCCCAACTCACAAAACTCACATGTAAAATTACATGAAAACAAAATATACATTTATTTGCTCATTTATTCATTACCTCAGCAAATGTTCAATAATTTTTAGGTACCAGACATTGTAATAATAAAATATACTACCTAGTCATAAGTTGCTCATACACTTAGTTCAGAGAGGTACATAATTGCATTATTGTAATCAGTGTAATGAGAACAATTATAATAAGCATATGTATGTACTCAAAGAAGGTAATAGTACTATTACCTTAGTAGGGGTGGATTGGGGAGATTGTGATAAACATAGAAATATACTTCAAAGAGACAAAATTCTTAAAGGGACCCCTGAAGATTGAGTGGTAATTAGAGGCATAAAAAGTAGAAGATACTTCAGGAAGGAAGGAGAGCCTGCATAGCGGCACGGAGTGTGGAAGAGCAGTGTCTGCAGAAAACTCTACATTGTCCACCTTGGATGAAGAATGAGGTCTAGGGGGATACAGTGGAAGATGAATTTAGTTGGAGCTAGGAAGCAGAGGGCATTATGACCAAGCTGAGTAATTTGGACTTCTGGACCTTGGGAAGGACTAAAGTGTTCAAAACAGGTGAGGTAATGCAATCAGTTTTACATTTTTAAAGCTTGTACATGTTTACAAATAGAGAAAATATCAGAAAAGACCAGAGGTAAAGATAGGGAGACAGTTAACAGAAAGCTACAATAACCCAGAAGATGAGGTCCTTAGCTAGGACAGCGGCAGGGAAGCTCAAGAAGAGAACAAACTCCAGAATGAACAGTGACTTGACTCTGGGGTTGGGAAAGGAAATGGAGTGGGTAGTAGGATAACTCCCATGTTTTATACTTGGTCACTTGTTGGATTGCACTATCTTTTACTAAAATAAAAAAATGAAGAGGAAGAAAGGTCTGGGAGGAAATAATGAGTTCAGTTTTGGACATGTTGAAATTGATGTGCCTCCAAGATATATATGAAAAGATCTCAGACATCAGTTGCATATTTAATTATGGGGCTCAGAAGAAAAAGCCAGAATCAGAATTTTTGCATTAATTACATTATGTTCATGCTTTGAAATGTTTAAATCAGTATACACATATGTCTGTTGGACCAAGTTGGAAAAAAGCACCTGTGGTAAGTATCACAGGTACAGAAGAGAACTACAAATATGGCAATCAAAGGTTTCAGATGATATACTCATGGGTATGGACAAATGATATTTTAAAATAATGGTCAATATAAAAAATGTTAATGCAAACATCTTCCATTTATCTTCTCTTCATTCACATATCCATTTCTTTATTTTCATTGTTCATTCACTATTTTAGATACTGAGTTAATAGTAACAAACAAGACATAAAAAATTCAAGGCTTAATGGAGCTTCCAGTGGTCAAAATTCACCATGAATCCATACACAAATATATTTCTTAATTCCAGATAGCAGTAAATGCAATGAAAGAAAAGAAGCAGGATAAAGAGACAAAGGGTGAAGAGTGACTATTTTGAAAAGGTTGGTCAGAGAATTCTTTGTTGAGGGAAGAAAGGAGGAGGTCATGGAAAAATATGGGAGAAACATATTCAAGTCAGAAGGATCAGCAAGTTCAAAGACACTGAGGTAAGAATCAGCTTCCCTCACTGAAGCAAATAAATGCAGCGTAGGCTGGAGTAAGGTGAAGGAAGGAGAGAAAGTGAGAATTGCAGTTGGAGACTACGCCAGGGGTGAATATTATATGGGTTTTATTCTGGTCTAAGTATAATCTGAATGCATTGGAGGGTTGTGAGTAAACAGTGAAAATATCTGGTTTCTACTTTCTTAAAATTAATTTTGGTTGAGATGGAGAACTATGATTGTAGTATAGCAAGATTGGAAACAAGAAGACCAACTAGGAGGCTACAGCTATATTCTAGGTGATAGATAGTTAGGGCCTGTCCAAGAGGGTAGTGGTAGAGTTGATAAGCAACATTCAGATTTGAGAAAGGTGTTGGAAGTAGAGCCCTGATACTTGCTGTTGGGTTGGAAAGTATAAGTTGCCTTGAGCTCTTGGTCAAAATCACATCTGAGAAAGTCATGTCAAATAAAATTGGCCTATTAAAAATTGACAATGTTTTTAAAGTAATTTTTTAATCTGATTTCACCAAAATATTTTGATGAGCCAACATATTTAAATAAGTTCCTGAATTGGAATATATCCTTACTATAAAATTATCATTTCCTAATATATGCCCATGGCTGTTAAGGTATGAGTGGGCTATGTTTAAGTGAAGAATGCAATTTTACAAAGAACCCTGACATAATGCTGATTCTGTCTCTGATCCTTGCTTTATTCTTATCACAGTTTTAAATATGTGAAAAAAATGCATGATTCACTAATGGAGTTTAGTAGGGAACTGTGATTCCATATATAGACACAAGTCCAACGAATATTTTAGTCTTTAAATAGCAACACACAAGTGTCATTTGTAAAATGCTGCACAATATGGATGACTATGAAGAGGATTTTCATACATCCACAGACTAGATTTTATTAGGCTTGTTCATTTTTAGAATGGAAAAACTTTGTGTTCATTTAAAAAATGTGTAAAACATTCATTTGAAGACCAGCGAATTCTATTTTGTAGCTTGGACCAGATGAGTCTAAAGGAAAGAAGTTTTAAACTCATGAAAATCGGAGTTTACTCAGGAAATACTGCTAGCATCTTAATGAAAGTGCCATACATGCCCCTTCTGAAATTTAACAAATGGAATGAACCTTCCCACATCTGTGGCAAATGCAGACTTTGCTGCCTTAAGGGTTTGGCATTTTCAGATAAAAAAGAATCAATGTCATTATACAGTATCTCTCTAGAGCATTGTAATTATTCTGCATGCATACAATATTTATTTAAAACTTAAAATTAAACTTCAAGAGGTGGTCATTTGAAAGCTGCCAGTCAGTGAACGGATCCTGTATTCATGAAAAAGAGAATATTTCTTCTAAAAGTTGAGAAATAGATCAAAACGGTCTTTCCAGTAACTGACACTTTAGTCATATAGATGCTTTTTATGTGTCAGATTTATTAATAAAGAAGGTCCATGGGAATGAGAGAAGGAAATCTTGAGGATGTGACTGTCAGTTTTTGATATGTCAGGTATAATTTTGTAGCTGTGATTTTTGGATTGCAGTACACACGCAGCATTGTACTGATGTTTGTGTACCTCTTTGTACTCATCATTTGTGATGACTGGAAAAGAAGATAAGGCGGAGATGTTTTGATACAGGATTGAAACTTGAAACTACAGTCCTTCAATTTGAACAGTATTCCTGTTTCATCTTTCTTTTCATGTTACCTTTTTAACTTTTGCCACTGATGTAAAAGGGGGAAAAAAAAAGAAAATTTGAAAAGATGCCAGGTGTTGGTTCTTATCTGGGTGAAGGATCACAGAAGTAGAGGATAAAATATAGTTTGTAGCTTGTCACAGCAGCAGACTTATGAAGATCAAACACTTGTCAACAACAACTGTTTGTCCTCCTATGGCTATCATAGAATTATTAAGACAGTGACATCTCTTCCTAGTTGGTGCATTTTGCCAAGATTGTAGCATATAATGCTCCAATTAGTTTAACAGAGTATATTCTGCTGTGATGAATACAGTCTTCCTTAATTGCTTTTGGCAGCTTCCTGAAATAAAGGAATATCATATCATCTACAATGTGTTGGTCACAGGGAAATTCAGAATGGTATGATCTCTTTTAAGTCATCAAAAATAACACAAAAACAGGGATTTCCAAAAATTGAGCTAAAGCAGTTTATTTTTCATGATATATGAACTGAGAATACAACAAAACTGAAAAGAAAGTATTGGGCCAAACTTTTTTTCCTTTTTTTTTTTTTTTTTAGTTACAATCTTAGTTTGCTTGTCAAATAAACAATTTGATTTTCCTCCATTGATGTGCATGAATAGACCAGCTGCTTGTGTGTTAAATTTTTGCATTGTACCATGCAATTCTTTGTGAAAATTTTCATCTTTGACCAGAGATCAAGAATAAGTGACTATTTATTTTCCACAAACTTACTATTTTTTTTCTTTTTGACTCCTGCAGATCTTAGTCCTCCACCATGAGTGTCTAAAGTCCTGGTCCATATTCAATTCAGCTTATTTCTGTGAAGCTTATCTTTGTGAGTTCTTCGAGCCACTAGTGCCTTCCAGAGTTTGCAGTGACTGGTGCATTGCTGCATTTCTTGCAGCTCTATCCAGGTTAGCCACTTTTAGCAGTAATTACCTTCAGTAGCTACATGAGGTCCTAAAGAACCTAAGAGGTTGGAAAAAATTTAGAGTCACCATGGGAGCCAAAAGGAATGGGAATACAAAACAAGGAAGAAAATTTGAGGAAGAAAGTCTTGGATAGAGATGTGAAGCCATTAAAACAGAAACATGAGATTTTAGGTGAAAAATATATTTCTTTAATACCTTCAGGGATGTTGTGATTTTAATTTTCAAATGAGTTTTGTATTTCTATACATGCCAAACAAAACCACTTGAAAAAACCAAGTTAAACATCATAAAATTTTGTGCATATAAGCTAATAAAATGACATCATATTTATAAAGAGCTCTTTACAAATTGTGACTTAATCTATGTACCTATTGTAACTTCACATAAGTCTAAATTTGTCCAGAGGGTTCTAATTAATGGACAATTCTCAGGAATAAGAAAACATTGACCAGTCAAAAGATAAAGGCCACAACTTAACCTATCCAGTTATTTTGCTGGATTTAAAAAAGAACTCAGTATAATCTTCTCAAGGGACTTATTCCTATTAGCATTTATTTGTTATGTTCAACTTTTCTGAAAATAAAACTGACATGTATCACTAAAGGCTTATACCACAATATAACTTTCCTAACCACGACTTCTAAATATTCTCCTCTGCAAAAATTACCACTTTCAATACCTTTAAGGTGTTTCTTCTGGTATTCATTTCCATATTTTAAAAGATATATTTCTTGATTTTAAAATTATAGAAATATATTGACTTTCTGTCTTAGAATTACAGGAGCTACCTTCTCTTATATTCCTTACTTCTTACTTCCTCTCAATCTCAATATAATTATAATTTTCTGGTTAAGGTAATAGTGGATGTTTAATAGAAACACTATTACATAAATATTTTTCACTTTGGGGCCAAAGGGTGCATTATGATTGTAATTCCTTTCTGATAAAGCCTTTTGTTTTCCCAGGATTTAATATTGCCTCATTTTTTCTTGGCTTATTTTTCTGTAAGTATTTTTCATTTATATTTTTCTATGGAACATTTTTCAAAATAAATTGATTAAAATAAATACTCCAAAATATATGTCAAAGGCCTATCAGTGTTTTTTTCTAACTTTTGAAACACAGTTCTAAGCAGTTTTCACCCTCTCCCCCATCAGCCCTTCCTCTCTTGCTCTAATCTTTACTCTCTCTTGGTGGTACACAGCTGACATACTGGTTCTTACCTTTGTTGGTGTCCTGTATTTGAACGTTTGATTCTTGAATCATCCTCCTTGCTTTTTTTTCACTGGAGTTCCTTATTTTTTTCCAGAAAAGAATTCTCTATCTCTTGAGGGTAGGGGTGAGTAGGTGTAAGACTGGCTGTGGGCACCTTGGGGGTGTAGAGGGGAGAGAAGTGTGGTTTTCCATGCTTCATGCACATCTTCCCCAGCCCTGTCGTCTCTACCTATCCTGGACTCCATGAAATTTCTGGTGCTTTCCCCTCCATACCCCCAAACTCTAAACCTCTGGTCTTTGAAGGAAAGGTCATTAGGGGAGAAGTAGCCTGAAGGTGTATGGTAGGCAGCCCCTTTTCCTCTAAACATTGATGTAAGCCTGCTTTCATATTTCTGTGCCTGGTACTAGGCTTTAAGAACTTTTCTGGGCACTTTATTAAGTAAAAGATTTCAGTTGTCTCAAAAGTTATACTTCTTTTTTTTTTTTTTCATGAGATAATTTGAGTTGCATTTTGAGGTAAAACTTTATTGAAAGCTTTATAGCTGACCAGGTGTATTAAACTAAATACTTTTCCTTCATCTACTAATTTTGTAATTTTGTTAAAGAAAAGAGAGCTTTAGTTTTTTTGAGTGACTTTCCCCCCTTAGAAAATCCCATGCTGCTTATTGCTCTTGTTTCTATTATCCCATGGAGGCTGTGGAGTTTTTTCCTCTCCAGGGTCTCACAATAGACTTTTAAAATTGTAATTATCATGGCAAATCTTTTTGTTCTGACAAATAAAACCTACGTGTTTTATTTTATCCCATTTTCTGGAACTACCTAGTTGAGCCTAAGTTTTCATAAGTAATCACTAGTCTTTTTCAATCTTGGGGGTGTATTTCTTTAGACCCTATAATGCACATAGTGTAAAACCATTTAAAGTTATGTTAAATTTTTCTTAGAAATACTATTTCAAATAATCATGCAGAGAAAAAAAAGTGAAAATGACTATTTATTAATACATCAACCAAAGACCTCAATGAGAGCTGTTAAACTGTTGAGAAATAGGAAAGTTTAAGCAAAGAAACTTGGATTATTTAGCCAAGGGAGAAATCTAACAATATCTACAGGTCAAAGACAATGTAGAAAAATAGCAATCCATTGTTTTGTACATCTAGAGAACACAGAATAGGAATTACATATAAAGTGAACTGTGAAAGTTGTGAAATTTATAAGATGCCCTAATATAACTTTCACCAATACTTCAGGAAACTTTTAAAAGGAATAAAGAGCATGATGGATATTCTATAAAAGCCCTGATTTCACCACTATGTGATCTATGCATGTAATAAAATTACACTTGTACACTATAAATTTATACAAATAAAGGGAATAAACATATTGGTTAAGGAAAACTGGGCACTTAGGTAAAAACACATGAATCATAAAAACAATTTCTACAACTAAATTATCCTAAGAATCCCTGTAAAAACATAAAAACTTTCAGAGCTATCAAATTCAGACTAACTACTAAAGGGTCCAACTAATTCAATTGGTTTGACAAAAATATTGCATAATATTCATCTCCACTTTTTAATAATACAAAAAACCACCTAGGAAAACAAAAACAAGTGTGTGTGTGTATGTGTGTGTGTGTGCATACTCATGTATGTCCACTGTTCAAGGGACCCCTCCAGAGGCAGAAAATAGCTTATATTGCGGTTCAGAGACTCTCGTCTCCAAATGTCTGTTGTCTTTCTGAAACTGTCTTTCTACCCTAGTAACTTCTGATAGCATTGGGCATGCTATTGCTCTAGTTTTCAGTAGAGTTGCCATCATGCCAGAGGGCTCCAAGTACACCAGAATGATTATATATCAGAGCAAAGGTTGACACGGATTTACTGCTCCCCCCCATCCCCCCCCCCATATTTATCCCAGGACAGTTTTTATTTAACTTTTCAACCTCCAATTGTCTCTTTATTCAATCCTTTTTTCTTTTTAATTTTTCTATTTTGGGTGCCTTGTAGAACCTAGGAGAAACTGAATACAAATTGGAGTTTTAAAAATAGTAAGAATGTATGTGTCTGTATATACTTTGCTCTCTGTCTATTTTGTATATTAGAAGCTGCCTCATGAGAATTTGCATTTATCTTGTCAAACTTGATAATCAGCACTAATCATTACTTAATCTGATAATAAATATGGGGCTTTACCTGTGGGGGGAGAGTTGCTTGGGACGGGTTGAGGGCAGATAACTTACTTGTTAGCATATCAGTCTTTAAGGAGAAATACAGGACCTAATGCTGAAGGCT
This sequence comes from Microcebus murinus, assembly GCF_040939455.1. Classification (NCBI taxonomy): domain Eukaryota; kingdom Metazoa; phylum Chordata; class Mammalia; order Primates; family Cheirogaleidae; genus Microcebus; species Microcebus murinus. Next base: position 69,916,654 of record NC_134112.1, read on the forward strand.
GCATATCATGTGGAAATCCGGACTTCAGGATGGATGCAGTTACTCGTAACAAGTATGACTTTTGAACTATGTCCTGTAGAAAAGAGTGAGTATATTTCATATAAAATGAATGTGTGTGGGGGAGAAGGAGATATAGACATATACAAACACAAATCTACATACACATTTATATACACAAATGTATGTCAAATATTAATAGTCAAAAGGGTGGCCTTACAGATGCTGAATTGGAGAGTCAAACACCATTAACAATCTCCTCCTTTCTTTTCTTCTTATAGAATACAGCCTGGAAACCTGGTCTCTTTTGCCATTAGGAGAGGCCACATGAGAGAGCTTTGTACAAGGAAAGACAAGTAGAAAGTCTTGCAAAATGCTTCCCTCTTTTTCATGCTCAGAGAGCAGAGTGGGGAAATTGGGACTTGGGTCACCAAGCCAAATGACAGGCTAAGAACAGTGGAGCAAAAAATGGAAAAAGTCTCACCGATGGCCTTGCTGAGTTTCTGTTGCCAGCCTTGGACTTACTTCCCTTAGACTTTTGTTGCATGCTACATTTATACCTCTTCTTGTTTAAGCCAGGATGGCAGGAGTTCAGAGTATTTTATTATACACACAGCTCTGCTATAAGAGTTAAGTAATAAAATGATTCAAGGTTAAATAATTCCAAGAAGACCTTGAATAATCAATGTAGTTATGTCATAGTCCATTTTTGTTGCTTATAATATCATACCTAAAATGGGTAGTTTACAAAGGAAAATAATTTTTTTCTTACAGTTATGGAGTCTGAGAATTCCAAGGTTGAGGGACCACATATGGTGAGGGACTTCTTACTTGTGGGGATTCTCTGCAGAGTACCAAGGGAGCATAGGGCATTACATGGCAAAGAGGTTGAGTGTGTTAACTCAGGTCTCATTTTTTTCCTTTTATAATAGCACTCCTGTAATACCCTATTAATCCATAAATCCATGAATGGATTGATCTATTCATGAGAGCAGAGCCCTCATGACCCAATCACTTCTTAAAGGCCCCACCTCTCAATATCACCACATTGGGAGTTACATTTCAATGTGGGTTTTGGAAGGGATAAATATAACTATGGCAACTTACATACATATACAAAGTTATATTTTTAAAGCAGATACCTTATATCCTTCATAAATTCTCCAAGGGTAGATATAGTATGTAAGACTTCTCAGTGTGTTTAGTCATGGTACCTCCTACTTTCCCCAAATTATTTTAGCAGTTTGATTGAGATATAATTTAAATGCTACATAATTCACCCATTTAATGTGTACATTTTAGTTTTTAACATGTTCACAGAGTTTCCCAACCACTTCCATCATTCAATTTTAGAGCCATCCTATTACCCCAAAAAGAAACCCAGTAACTCCTCTGTTTGCTAAGTATTCTGAAGTAATTATTGTGAAATATTTTCATTGTGTGTCAAAGAATTTTATTATTACAGAGGTATACACTTTACAAAATGAGCATTGTCTTTCAAGTTGGCAACATGAATGTGGCAAGAAGTATGATTAAGCCAATATCTGAATTTATACCTTTGATATCCTCATATCTATCACAAATTGGGACCAGAATCAACCTAACTGCCACAGATTAGAGACCTATTATGTAAAAGATGATGATACTGTGAGATGTAAACATTTGCCTATTTGGATATATTCAGATTAGTATTAAACATAGAGTCAAAGATGCATTTAAGAAGAAATTAGGTAAGAGGATGGATGATCTTTTCAATTTTTTTGTCTTATAAAGACTGCCCCAAATAGTTGCAAAATAAAAGAAAGGTTTTTTTGGATCTACTCTTACATACCTGTAAGCTTCCCAGTCCGTGGTACTTTGTTATGGCAGCCCCAGCAAACTAACACACTGGATAATCAGTATCATGTCCTTGCTCTTGCACACAAGGAGGAGAAAAGAGATGTGGTGCAGGATAAGAAGCTTTCTTTTCAGGATATAATTTTGAGGTTGCAAATATTATCTTTGCTTGCCTGCCACTGGCCATAATTTAGACACATGATCACACCTACATGTAAAAAAGGTGAGAAAATATCTAGCAAGCTGACTTGTTCCCTGCTAAAACTGCATGTGTATAATGAAAAGGCAGAAGTGAGTAAATGAATACCGAAGACTTAGGACTCTCCGGATCAAGCCAACTTCCTCCCAGTTTCAGCATCTCCTTTGAGCGCATTTTGGTTACTCAACAGCTTCCTAACAAATGATTGTAGATTTGGCCGGTTGACAGTATCCTGTACTCTGAACTTTGATATTTGATTCAGCTCTTTAAAGTATTTTGTGATCTTTTTTCTTTTCTCAGCTCTATATTCCTAGAGAATGGTGATCTTATTAATTTATGCTAGAATATTAATGGATAATAAATTAGTGGCAAATGGTAATAGTCTCCCAAATAATATCCTTTAAATAGAAACTTATAGGAATTACTGAACTGTAACTTAATTGGTAAAATTTTAAATATTAAAATTTCAGATCATCATGCAGATACATAAGGAAGCAATCTTGAACAGTTCTTGTTTCAGTTACACTGATATAAGGTATGCACGATTATTTGTGCTTAGTATCTACTCCTTGAAGATCAAACAATGAGTAACATTATCTTTGTTTCTTATTACTTTTAAACCATTTGTCTCTTTCCCCTCTCCCTTTTATTCTTTTGAGAGATTTTTTTACAGATATATATCTATATCTACATTCAGAAAGACTTCATAATATCAACAGATGGTCTAGGGATATTAAAGAATTGCATGATGTAAAGAGATATAAGGAAATCCAGCTTTACTAATGCCTGCCTGGGATATCATTTTTTAGTCCAGAAAAATTTATTGTCTATGTGCTACACTCAAGTGCTGGGGACATAAAAAGCCATGAAGAAGATGGACCTGGACCCTGTTCTCATGGCACTTAGCTTAAGTGAGGCTATAATAATGGCATAATTTGTGTCTATATTTGCATGCAGAAAAAATAACTCCTGTTTCTAGCAAGTTCTGATATTGAGAGGAGAAAGGAGGACAAGAACTCAGAGCATTAAAATAAATACATATGCTTTCTCTCTCTATGCCTGTCTTCCTTCCCTTTAAAAGCTGGTTCCTACATACTGTCAGTGCTTATACCAGGGTCCAGTGGAACCACGTTTGAACTGCTGACTCATTTGCAGTATCGCTCTGGTCTCAGACACCCACACACTGTATTGGCTCCCTGCTGATCTGCCCACACTTTCTGATTCTTTTGTAGTGACTGTACTCCTAGTGGACAAGTAAAAACACCTAGCACAGGGCAGATGCGAATGAGGAGGGGATTTTTCAAACTGATAATCTTTAATTAAAAGCATAACACTCTCTAGATTCATGTCTCAGGACCACATAACACGTGAAGTATTTTTATAATGAAATTCATCTGGCACTTTCTTTCTCTAATGGGTCTTCTTGGATAGAAGCCAAATGGATTAAAGTTGTACCAAATTTGATCATGTACCAGGAGGTATTATCATTAAGCTTTAATATATACAATTCAGCTTATGCATTTCTACCAGGAGAGCCAAAATTAATTTAATTTTATGAGGGTCAAGGGACAATTGTAGGGAGTGTATGGGAGGCCTTGGAATGGGGTTCAGCCTCATTGTCATCAAGTATGCTACCAGTGATGATGTACAATCTTCCTAATCCAGTAGGACGAGGAGCAGGAGGTGATTCCATGGTGAGAGAGCTGGTGAGGGCAGAGAACTGGGATGAACGTAACCTTCTGCTATCTACTATTTCTGAAAATAGCCTAGTCCAGCCATCAACAAACTTTCCGTAAATGACCAGGCATTGCTATCTGGCTATTGAAGGCTTTGTGGATCATAAGATTCCTACTACAATTATTCAACTTTGCTGTTGTAGAAAGAAAACAATCATAGACAAAATCTAAATGAATGAATGTGGATGTGTGCTAATAAAACTTTATAGACAAAGGAACTTGAACTTTTTGTAATTTTAGTATGTCATCACATATTATTCGTTCCCTTTTTTTAAAAAACTATTTAGAAATGTAAAAACTATCTTTGCTCACAGAGGGTAGGTAACGGGTGGCAGGCCAGATTGCCACTCCAGGCTTTGCTGTTTTTTTCATTCAACAAGGAATTACTGAATGACTTCTGTATGCCAAGCACTGTTCTCAATTGCTGGGAATCTGGCAGGCAACTAACAGAAAAATATCCCTGACCACACAGAGCTTACATTTGAACATTGTCTGCTGGCTGTCATTGCTTATCACCCAGAAAAGAGTTACTATAATGGAGACTATTTCTGTGCACAACCCTGTTAGGAAATTTTATGTTCACATACCAGCTGAGCCATAGGTAAATGAAGTTAGCATTTTGCAATTGCAAGTATGCTTTTTTGTACATACCCTTATTATATAATCTTTCTCAAATCATATTACATCTTTTTTATTTATTCCTCATCTCCAGCACAGTGCCTGGCACAGAAGAGGCATTTGTGATAATCAGATAATATCTAATATATCTAACACTTTTAGTTTGAGACTTAAAAATTAAACAATATTTACATTTAATATTAATTGACTAATAACTGAATCTAAGATGTTATTTTATGTACTAAAGAAAAATGCTAACAATAAGTCTGAGACGGTTGTCATTGTGATAGGCACTCACATTTCGGAAATGCTAGAATATGAAAACAGAAAGGTAAAACTTAGACTCTATGAAATATGGTAAATGTTTCCTGTATAAATTGTGTTTATATTCCTGTTCATTCTGAAAATATATAATACTAATTTATAATGAGGCATAGGAAAAAGTCAAAACCACAAATAGGGTCTTTGTGAATAATGTCACATGAGAGTGTGCCCGGCCACCTCCACGTGACTATGCTGCGTTTCTGTGCTGGAGATGTTCCCTTCTAAAAGGCCTCGCCTGCTTTCTGGAAGGTTCCAGGGCTGCCTCTCACACAGCCTTACCTCCTTCTTGCCAGTCTGGTGGTGAGTGATGCAGAAACATTTTAATTAATGGTGAACTTCTCAAAGTTGGAGTGCAAACAATTACAGCTCAATTTTACTTTTGGCCTCATTTTCGTCATTTCCATTCTCTCCTCCCTCCCCATTAGATGACTCTGTTTCACAGTCTGTAAGCCAGCTAATGGCTCTGCTTGGGAAAGAGAGGACATTGTTTCTCTCTCCTGCAATTAAAAGCAGCAGAAAGACAAAGAACTCTCATGCCAAACACCTCTAGATGAGTCCTTCCGAAAGGTAGACAGTCACCCTTCTCTATCTGAAAAATGATTTTTTTTTCCAGAGAGGAACATGATTTCCCCATAACAACTGTTTATACATAAGACTCAAAAAAAGTTCATACCACACATCACAAGTACATATGATATGTAAGTGAAGTGATCTGTAGCACTGTTAATTAGACCTAAATTCTTGATTTACTATTTATAAAACAAAATTGATTATTACTTCATCAACAACATTTAAAGCATCATTAAGAGAGGTCTGCTCCAGCAGCCTCAGGTTAAATTTTTTAACAAGCACTTTAGTTGCTAATCTGTGTTATTGCCAACATATGTAAACTTCCTAATGCTAATTGCATTCAGCTGTGAATCAAACAATGTCTAATTCTCTTCAGGATTAATTATGCACATGTGCTGCCTGCATTCCTAAACATGGTTCTCATAAATAATAAGAGATATATCTAAGCAGATGGGATTTTTCCAACTAAATGATCTGTTTATCATGAATAAAACAAATGACACATACTAGACTTCAAATGCAGAGTCACTGCAACTTCACATATTTTTAGCATTAATAATTACCCCAACAATTGTTTGTGTGAATACATTTTTGAACAATTCAGCAGCAAACCATGTTCACTCTCATGATATATTTATCTTTCACAACATTTTTTTTTTTTTCAAATTTGAACTAAGAACTAGGAATAGTGTTGTTTATTTTGTGCACTGACTGGGTAAAGATAATTGCATACCATAAAGATTGAAACCCTACAGTCCCCAGGGAGTTCTATTTAAATGGACTTTGTAATTAAGCTGATAAAACGTTATACAGTCTTCTCACTCTATAGAACAGAATATGTTGATGGACATCTTTTCTAGCATTACAAGACTAGAATCTTAGAATCATTTCAATAGTTTAATTCAAAAATAGTTTAATTCAACTTTTTGTCCCAGCAACAAAGATAATTTTGAAAGAAAATGAACTTGTGTAAAGGGAGGGAAAAGGACGCAGGAAAATGTATAGAATTAAGTTAATAATATATCCCATTTTGTGGAGTTTTAGGTTTTTTTTTTAATTTGTATAGTGTATCCATAACAAATGCATACCATGTATGAACCAAAATTGGGTTCACTGGCATACCTTAGCATTCCCCATAAAATTAGAGTAACTTTTTTTTCTAAGCGAGAGATTCATAACAGCTTCTTCTAAGAAGGTTTGAAAAGACAGAGATTTGGGATGACATATGTCACCCCAAATGTGCTAGGGTCAAAAGAGTAATCCCTTCCACAAAATAATGCCACAACATGAAAGAGATCTAGAATTGCACCGACTAATATGGGGACCACTGACCACTTATAACTACTGAATACTTGAGAAGTGCCTAGCCTGATTGAGATGGATTTCAAAGACTGAGTACAAAAAAATGTAAAATATTCCCTAAAACTTTTATACATTGAAAGGTAATATTTTACATATACTGGGTTAAATAAAATATATTATTAAAATTAATTTCACCTGTTTCTTTTCACAGTGTAGTGGCTAGCAAATTTAAAATTATATATATATAGTTGACATTATAGTTATGGCAGACAGTGCTGATCCAGAAGGTTCTGAATCATCCAGTAGATCCAAAGTGGGGAACAGATATATGCATTTTTTAATGTTCCTTGGTTGAATCTGATCTGAATTTTACTTAAAATTCAGAATTTTACTTAAAATTTTACTTAAAATGTCAGATATAATACCACTGCTCTAGGAAGAGGGAGTGTACAAAGATTCATGGCTTTACAATTGGAGATTTGGGCTATGTAGACAAAATCAGAAAACATGTCTGAGATTCAGAGAGGTCAAGTGACTTGCCCAAAGCCACACAGTCACAGTAAGTACCACATGGTAAGTAAGAGAGCCAGAGTTGGTTGTCTGTGACTCCAGAGCCCATGTTCTTTTGTCTATATAACACTGCCTTCTGGAAACATGGATGGAAAAATAATCATTATAGGAGCAGGACCAGAGGCACAAAGTGGCAATGGAGTCAGACAAAGAGAGCTTCTCAGAGGAGGAAGGTAAAATTCAAATGCCATCTATTTGTTGTTCACATATTTATCTCTCAGTTTTCTCTTCTTTTGACTATTATTCATTTTTCTTCAAACATTTAATACTAACTCCATTGTTTTCTTCCCTTCTCTTTTTTCTGTTTATCCCACAATGACCAAAATGTTTTTGTCTTGTCCATGACCCTTTTCACTGGGTTTTGCTAGGTAGCTAAACTAGTTGATAAATTACTTAACCTACAACACTAAAGATAATGTAAGTATATATAAACTTAGAATACAAAAAGACCTGAATTTGAATACTGTATCTACTACTTAACAAAAATGTAAATTTACACATTATTTAACCTCATCTTGAGATTTATTTTCTTCACCTCTATAATGGAGATTGTTAGGTTTATCTGTGTGGATGTTTCCTGGTATACTCCCCCTGCCCTCCCGGTTTCCCAGTGTCAAGAATGAATACTGGTACCGAGTTGAGACAATGACGGAGTGATCACAAACACAGAGCAATTTTATAAAAGCAGTTTATCACATAAAAAAAAAAGAATGAAAAAGGGAAGTTACACAAAGTGAAAATACATTCCGGAGAGTAGAACAAGTCAGTCCCCATTCATGGAGAAAGATGCTGGAGACTGAGCACATGTTGCCTTTTATAAGCCCACTATTTTGTCCCACCCTTCCCCTAGCAGGATTGGTTGCCATTTGCCACCTTTGGGGGTGATTGACAAGTTGTGGTTATTTAACAGCATGTGCCAGCTTACATAACAGGGTGGATTACATAACAGTTTCCCGTTGTGGGGATGCATCTTTTCTAGAATTTTCCATGAAGCTCCACCCATGTTATTCTAATTAGATGATAATAAGCTATAAGTCAGTTAAATGTAACTAGGAACTTTTTAGGATGTATGTTCACACCAGGAAATAGTTCCTAGCCACAGTTTGGTTCCTAGCTGCAATGGGATTCCCACTCTCTGCCCCTGGCCACCTCCTGACACCTGTTTACCATCTACCAGACCTAACAGAGATAGCAACACCTCCTTTTCAGGTGGTTGTGAGGATTTATAGAGATCTTCGCAGTTCCTAGGTCTAGCCTGTATAAGGCGTTCGGCTGATAACAGTTCTTTCTATTTCTCTTTCTTCTACCCCTATATCATTCACCTTTTAGCATTCACATGCAGAGCCTTAACAAAAAAAGGATATATGGAACTTTCAGTGGGAGCTAGAATGAGCTGAGGGACTTTTCTCGTACCTCTTCACTATTTCACTAAATTCTATTGTTTCCCTTGGTTTGTACAAAACCTTCCTTGTTTTAAACTATATGTTTCTTACTTAGCTTAATATAGTAAATACACTGCTAAAAAGCCACATTATTTTTTGATTCTATTATTGAAATAATGTAACCTTGCCATGGCTTTAAAAGAAACACTTAACATCACCTATGTCACATGGTAATAAAGTAAAACATTGGATCAATATTGATTTCAGCTGGGAAACCTGAGAACTTCAGCTATTTGGTCTTGTGGCAGTGACTATTTTGAACAATCACACATTTTTGGTTAAACAGTCAGCCATGGATGGCCCTTATGGTTTTAGAAAGCTGTGTAGGCTTCTGAAAGAACTGCATCTCACATTGCTTGGTTAGGAGGTGATAGTGTGAATGTGGTTAATGGCAGATATAGAATGTAGAAGAAAGTGTTCTTTGGCGCAAACCCTTTTGTCTCAAACGTTTACTGGGAAACATTCTCACCTCTTCAATTTACATCCCTCACAGTGTATTGGGACTCTTGCAACATCCTCTCCACGCTCTAGGCTTTGTGCAATCTTCCTGCCCTCATTCAACATTTGACTCACCTCAATAAATGGAAATCCACTATTCAGATTCTTCAAATATCTAAAAAAAAATGTTCTCCTTAAATCAATCAAAATTTTAGAATGAGAATTCAACAAGATAGTCATTAAGACATCAAAACTAAAAAGCAGAACAAAAATGAAACACACAAAAATCCAAATATAATACTTTGCCTGCTAATACTTGTAGTACAATTGTCATTTATGTCAAAAGAAACCTGGGGCATTAATGATATTGAAACATAAAAAAGTAAAATTATATATAATATTATAGCTACATTTCTGATGTCAGGGAAATAGATATTTCAGACAGTTTCCCACCAAGTTTGAAAACTAAGATGGTTATTAGAGCTTTGACTTTTCTCAGTATCCTCGTCTATAAAATGGAGACAAAACTAATAAATACCTCAGGGTAGCTTGAAGATTAAATAACATAGTAGTTGTAAAGTGCTTAGAACAATGCCTGACAATGAAGAGTGCTCAATAATTATTTTCCTCTATTATTATCATTAATAATTTACAAATTTAACCAACTCAAACTTTTCCACACACTTTTGACTGTATTAAGTTCTTAATATGACTTTCTTATAAATAATGGGTTTGAACTTATAAACTAGGAAGTCAATAATACATGTACATTTATAAAAAAAAACTAGCTGTTTTAAAAGCTAAGAAGCACCCAAAAATATAAGAGGAAGAAAAGGAATAAAACGCCAAATTAATGAAGGAAATGGTACTATTGGAAACTGTAGTTTCTGTGCAATATATCTGCCCTGGGCATTGAGCCTGAGGGCGTTTTTATGGTTTTTTTTCCCTTCACTTTTCTCTGGGCTTATGCCCACATGTAAATGCAAGCGTCAGTCAGTCTATTCTCCTTCCCATTAGTGTCTTTCCAGACTTGATAAGGATATTCATGCTGTTCCCTAAGGTTTAATAATTGCCAAAAGATGCATTAAATGATAACATTGATTGTGAAGTACTTTAAGTCGATAAATTCTCTTTTTAACAATTAATTTAATGTGCTTTCAAAAACTACTTGGCATAGAACATATGGTACTTAATATTTTATTGACATTTAAACAAGTCTAAATTTGCTAGTTTCATTAAATAGCTTTACACTAAAATTCATTTAATTTATGAAATGTATATTTGGCAGTGAATGTGGCATCTTATGTAATATAAAGGGGACCTGGGGTAATAGGCTGTAGTCTAAACATATTAGATATCTTCCTAATTGATGCTAGAGAAATTTCTCCTCTTTAGTATCAAAATTTTAAGTCAGGAGATTTGGGAGGTAAAAATAAACTTATGAATAAACAAGCTAATTTCTATATGGTCTATGAAATATAAAAGAGCAAATCAAATAAAATTGTCTTTGCCACTTTAACTATTAAAAAATATTTTCTCTAGTTGCTCATAGATATTCCTAAATTTTTAAGAGTGAGTTTCCAGCTTAAGCAGACAATAACAACAACAAAAACAAACAAACAAACAAAAAATAAGAACAATCTTAATTTACTTTTAAAAAAGGAAACTTATTTTCTGTTTTGAATTATCACACAAACATATGTTTTATCTTCAGGAATGAATTATATTCTAAGATTTCTTCTAGTTTAAAATTCTATTCCTGTTTCTTCCAAAATGTTGAATTTGGCTATAAATTTAATTACATTGGTAATTAGTACAATATAATTAAAACATAGGTGGCATTCTCATCAATAGGAAAATAGACTAATTCATTTATTTTTTAAAATATTATTTATATACCAAAATATATTTTATAATACTCAAAAGTAAATGTAAAACAAGTCAAAGTATTTAGATGAAAATTTAGAAGGATAGAATAATAATATTTGATAGGAAAGGTTTTGCTAAGCCCAATTCCATAGGCAAAAGTATCAAAAAGAAAGACTAATTATATATCACTACATAAAGTGAAAATCTTTTATTTGTCAATCACCATAAATGGCTTAGAGAAATATATTTGTTGGCAAAAGATTAGCATCTTTATTATATAAAAAATAAAGAATACTTTTAAATCAATAAAAAAGACAAATAAAACAAAGGCCCTGATAGAAGAATAAACAAAAGACATAAGCAATTAGTGAGAAAAGGGAAGAAAATTGTTACACATATATGAAAAAATATTCAGCTTCACTTATCTAAGAAATGAATGTTTAAAGAAAAACAAAATCTAGATGATCAAATTAGAAAGTTGAAAAAGAACACTCATATTCAATGTTATAAAGATATGAAGAAATGGATATTTTTATATGCTGGCTCTCTCAGTAGAGGCAATATTATTTGAAGAGTTATTTGGTAACAAATATCAATACCCTAAACAATGTCAAGAACAAAAATGACAATGAGTAGCCATTCCAGATTAAAGGTAAATGAATAACAACAGATGCAGTGTGAATCTTGTATTGGATCCTGGAGTGAAAAAGTAGGAGATGGGAGTGGGGAACTATTAAAGAAACATCTCTGGGGTAGTTACTTATATTTAAATGTGGACTGTGCAATCGATAGTAATAGTGTACCAGTGTTAATTCTTTGCGTTTGATAATTGTATTGTGGTCATGTAACAGAGCACCCCTCTTGCTCTTGGGAAAAACATAATGAAGTATTTAATGGTAGAGGCACAGATTTTTGTTAACTTACTCTCAAATGGTTGTGGGAAAGAAGGAGACAGAAAGATAGAGATGTAGAGATAGAGACACACATACAGATGGGAGAGGGAGACAGACAATGCAGAGCAGAAAGCAAATGCGGTAGAGGGCAAAAGTGGTAAATCTAGATAAAGGGAACAGAGAAGTTCCTGGTATGATTCCTGCAACTTTTTTGTAAGTTTGGAACTATCAAAGTTGAAAGTTAGCAACAACTAAACAAGTTTAAAAAATATATACTCAATGAACCAATAGTTTCACTTTATGAATTTCTATGAAGGAAATAATCATGGACCTGCACCAAGGATATTTATTAATCACAGTGTTATTTATAATAGCAATAAGAGGAAACTGAATGTTTAACAAATTCACTGAAACTATTTATTTTACAGGAAGGAATAGCATATGGTCATTAAAATGTTTACAGAGATGTTTATTAACATGGGGAAAATATCTGTGAGATGGTGCTAATTTAAAAACAGGATATAAAAAATAAGTACATTAGGTTTCCCTTTTTTTTTTTTGAGACAGAGTCTCACTCTCTTGCCTGAGCTAGAGTGCTGTGGTGTCAGCCTAGCTCACAGTAACCTCCAACTCCTGGGCTCAAGGGATTCTCCTGCCTCAGCCTCCTGGTTGGTTGGGACTACAGGCATGTGCTACCATGCCCAGATAATTTTTTCTGTTTTTTTTAGTTGTTTGGATAATTTCTGCCTATTTATAGTAGAGACGAGGTCTCCTTCTTGCTCAGGCTGGTCTAGAACTCCTGAGCTCAAGCAATCCTCTCGCCTCAGCCTCCCAGAGTGGTAGGATTACAGGTGTGAGCTATCATATCCAGCCAGGTTTCCTTTTGAAATGAACATTTCTGAACAATAGTAGGTATACAAATGATCAATTTTTATTAAAATCTTTGTGGCGGATTCTATAATTTTTAAATATGCATCTAATGGGTAATGACAGAGATTAAGAAAAAAGGAGATGTCACTGAGACAACTGTCCACGATTTCATCGATTTTTGGGGGTGTTTTGCTATTCATCACAAGGCTACATTATGACTTTTACGAGCCCTAGGAATTTTTTCCTTCCTGGGCCTCTTCCTTCTTAAAGACCATATTAAAAATAGTATCTTAGAGTTGAACTAATATGAAACTGAAATATATTAAGATCATGTTAAAATGTTTTCTTCCATATAAAAACTAATTTTTTATTCTGATTTTAATAGAAATCAGTTAAATTTCATGGGCCTTTTAAAGTTCTGTGGGCTCTAGGCACTGTGCCTACTGGGCCTAACCAATAATTTGGCCCTGATTCACTACCTCTGCTTTCTGTATAAGGCTTATTAGGCATCTAGAGTGGTGCTTCACAAATTTTAATGTATATGCAAATTGGTACAATATTGTTAAAATGCAGATTCTGATTAAGCATGGGATAAGACCCAACATTCTGCATTCTGACAAACTCCTAGGTAGTGCTGATGACATTGGTCTGTGGACCACACTTGGAGTAGCAAGGTGCTAGGAAATAGTTATAATCACCATGACCAGAACTTCAATATACCAGTATGTTTTTCTTTAGAATCTGCTTTCTTTAGATGCTTCCTTTTAACAACTGGTCATATTTTATTAGGCATATAAGAATATGCTTTACTTCCTGTTTTACTTACACCTATCTACCTATTGACCTAGATTGATACCTAGACCCTATGTGTATCTAAACCTGTGTCTGAAGGTGGTATGCCAAAATATTAACAGAGATCATTTATTTGTGGTAGAAATCTGAGTGATATTTAATACTATCTGTGTACTTCACTGTTTACTAGCTTCTTTTTTATCACTTGTTAATTTTCTAAATAAAATATTGTATACTATTAATATAAATAATGAGTAATATTTACTAAAAATATATCCATAAAAAGAAAGCAAAATAAATTGGTCAAGGCACAATTTAAAAAAACAAAACAGGTGCCATTTTGGTGATTTAGGTTAGAAAAGGCGAGGAAAATAAAACCTGGCTATTAGGGAAGTGAAACCATATTTTAATATAAAAGTATTTATAGTAGAACTCACAGTTTTGTGTTTACTACTACAATGAAAGCCAGTTAAGTTTTAAGAATACATTATTTCAATAGATAATGTGATTGATTCTCAAGCTTATACGATTTAACTTTTCATCTACTTTGATCAATATGTTCTGACTTTTTTTTTTTTTGAGACACAGTCTCGCTCTTGTTGCCCCGGCTAGAGTGCTATGGAGTTAACCTAGCTCCCAGCAACCTCAAACTTCTGGGCTCAAGCAATCCTTCTGCCTCAGATTTCCGAGTAGCTGGGACTACAGGCTTGCGCCACCATGCCTGGCTAGTTTCTTATGTAATTTTTTGTTGGCCAATTAATTTCTTTCTATTTTTAGTAGAGACGGGGTCTCCCTCTTGCTCAGGCTGGTTTTGAACTCTTGACCTTGAGCGATCTGCCCGCCTTGGCCTCCCAGAGTGCTAGGATTACAGGCATGAGCCATCGCACCCAGCCCCATTCTGACTTTTTTTTATATCAGCACAATTCACAATTGCAAAGATGTGGAAACAACCCAAGTGCCCATCAATACATGGATGGATTAATAAAATTTGGTATATGTATCCCATGGGGTTCTACTCAGCCATAAAAACAATGGTGATCTAGCACCTTTTACATTATCCTGGGTAGAGCTGGAGCCCAATCTAGAAAGTGAAGTATCACAAAAATGGAAAAATAAGCACCACATGTACTCACCATCAAATTGGTATTAACTGATCAACACTTATGTGCACATATAGTAGTAAGATTCATCGGGTGTCAGGCAGGAGGTGGGGAGGAAGGGATGGATATATTCATACCTAATAGGTGCAGTTCACACTGTCTGGGGGATGGACACACTCTAATTTCTGACTTGGGTGGGGCAAAGGCAATATATGTAACCTAAACATTTGTACCCCCGTAATATGCTAAAATAAAAAAAATACATTCTAACTATTTAGTATGTAATTTCTGGATTTTGTTTTTTAGTGAGTGGTTGAATAAGTAAATTAAAAAGTGTATTTGCTTTAATATTCTTGGCAATGACCAACATTATCAATAATGAGCAAATCCATTAAAATGGTTGAAAATTCAGGGTCTATTACGTAGGTTGTTATTGTGACTTGAAAGGCAGCAACAATGCTATTCATTCCAGCTCTTAAATATCATTGGCACATAAACTTCTAAAAATTTGTCTTTGGGGATCTATGACACTGCCCAAAAGTTTATTTTTACCTTTTTTAAAAAAGTTAAAACATTGCTCATGAAATATGTTCAGTTTATCTGAATAACATAAAGTAGTATTACTTCACTTTTTTCCATGAAATCTTAATGGGCATTCTTTTTATCACCTTAATTTATTACAGAGTGGTGATATTTTTCCCATTAACTTATATTTTAACTTATAGTATGTGAATTTTTTTCTAAGTCTTTATCTGATCATCCATCAGGTTTTGATAGTTATAAATGCTAGCTTAAATCCAAATAATTTGAACAGAAAAGAAAATAAAAATCCATAATTTCAGATTGGGCAAATATATTTTGCTTGGCAGTCAAGATTGCATACAACTGAATAAAACAGTATGTCATTGCAATATAACGAATACAGTATGTGTGTATATATATATATATATATGTATTATAAAACATCTTTGAAGTTTTAATGCTCTCTTTGTGCTATACCTTTTAAAAATTTATTTATAACTGGTGTATGACATATAAACAATGGAAATCTTTCAAAGTTGAATTCATTACAGGTATGAAATGTACTCATAATTATACCTTTCTCCATTCACTTGAGGTGACCTGTTATTTGGCACTTTTTGGATGGAAATATTCTTATTCAATTCATGGAATGTTTTCAACTATATTAGTGCTAGTATGTAGTAACTGCTTTATCCAGACATATAATTCTTACAGAAATACTGGAATGGAACACCATGAAAATTAATATTCTGTGTTTCCCCTGCAGACCCTTAGAGAGAGGAATTTTATATGATTTTTGCAGAAACCTGATATAAGCCTGTATAACTTAAGGATCACATTCACGTTATTTCCCATAATTACTTAGCACCAAGCCAACACCCTGTATACAATGCCATATTTATTTTAGGTGAACTATAGTTTTGAGGTTTTATAATTTCTTTGCGTAATGTGTATATTTAGAAAATATATACATACGGTTGACAGACGTTATAACTATTCCTGCTGTACAATATAGCCATTGAACCTTTGTCTTTGAGTCATATAAACATAATCTTATGAACTGTTTTAAACTTCAGGAAATAGATTACTTTATCCAGTATTTCAAATTTTAAACTTTTTATGGCCATATGTATATATACAATATTTATATATGTGAAAGGAATTCATAATTACCTATGCAAGTCTGTCTCAATTAATTTATTCATGTGTTTCCCCTGAAAGTCTCCATGACTGCCCCTTAGTAGTGAGAAACATGATGTCATGGAGAGTCAGTGACCTGACTCCTAAGAATAAATTTACTTTTATAAAATTAAATCATTTAGGGACACAGTTTTCTCATGATATAACACTTGAAATGTAAAAATAATACGTGAGACATGTATGACTTATTAAAAATAATAAGAAAAATCTTCATGATTCTACCACCCAATTTAAGAACTAGAATATTACTGATAGTGTTTCCTCTATTTTGGTATTCTCATTTCCCTTTCACTATAAGGAATTTTGTGTTTATTTTTCTAATTCTTTTAAAAATAGTTTTATTATAAAAATATCTTATTTAGATTTGTTTGCTTTTGAGTTGTACAAAAATGATGTACTGTATGATCATAAGTTTTTGATGTCATATATCTGGACTTAGCAAACTATGGCCAGCAAGCCAAATCTGACCACCCACCTGTTTTAGTAAAGCCTGTGAGAAAAGAATGATTTTGATATTTTTAAAATGTTATAAAAATGTGTGGCACACGCTGTAGGTGACCCACAAAGCCTAAACTATTTGGTGTCTGACACTTTATAGAAAAAGTTTGCCAAACTCCACTGTATAACATTCTGTTGTGTGAATATACCATTACCTTTGAATTCTCCTGACTATGGCTTTACCTTCCCCAAGAATTTTTGGTATTACAGACAATGCTGCTCATAATACTCTCATAAAATTAGTATCTCCTGGTGAATAGATTCAAGGGCTTCTCTGATGTATATACCTAGGGATGCTGTGTCATAGTATGTAGTACTTTTTGGCTTTACAAACTGTACATTCTCTCAACTACTCAACTCTTCAGTTGTATTAATAGTACATAAACAGCTGAATGATTTGGATCTAGTTCCTTTTAGTACAAGGCTGGTTAAACACATGTAACTCTAAGGCAACAGGAATTAACTTAAATTGTATTTACCTGCTTATGTAAATAAATAGGTATAATTTTATCTCATTAAAAATTTATTTATAAAAGCAGTTATCAGGGTTTAGTTTATAGACCCTTGCTTTATCCTATCAAGAAATGCCTCTGTATTTGGTTTGAGGTAGAAATCTAATTTTGTTTTTTTTTTCTTTCTTTTAAAAATATAACTATTTCTTTTCCTTGTTTTAAAGCATAGGGTGGGGCCTCCAGTTCCATGCTAAAAGGAAGCATTCTTTTTGTGTCTCATACAATTTCTCCCACGTATTTTTTTTACTACATTTTAAAAATATAAAAATCATTCTTATCTCATGGTCATCCTTTTCATATTAACAAGAATGTTTTCTGTATGTTTTTGATAATCTTTACTCAGTGTTCTTTTTATATAGCTTAAACATTCTAGTTTAGAGCATTTTAATTTTGTGTGGATTAAAGGCTTAGACTTTTCTTGAGTTTCTATTTGGTAGCAAGCTCTACTTTTCTCAATTTCTCTTAGTCTGATAAAAGTTTTTGTTTTATCTTTATTATATTTTTAAATTGGCACACAATTTCACATATATATGGGTTACTGTGTGATGTTTCAATACATGTGTACATTGCCTAATGAGCAAATTATGATATTTAGCATATCCATCACCACAAATATTTATCATTTCTTTGTGGTAAGAACATTCAGAATCCCTCTTAGAGCTATTGTGAAAAAATACACAGTAATATTTATTATAGTCACCTTACTGTGCTCTAGAATACCAGAACTTATTCCTCTCATTTAACTGTAGTTTTGTACCTGTCAGATCAGTCTCTCCCCATCATCCTATCTCCCCCACCTTCCCCAGTCTCTAGTAACTACTATTGTACTCTGTTATGAGATCAGCATTTTTAGATATATAAGTGACATCATGCAGCATTTGTCTTTCTGTGTGTGGCTTATTTTATTTAACATAATGTCCTCTGGTTCATCCATGCTGTCACAAATGATAGGATTTCATTCTTTTTTATGGCTCAGTAGTATTTCACTATGTATATATACCACGTTTTTTAATCCTTTTGTGCATTGATGGATAAGTAGGTTGATTCCATATTTTTGTTGTTGTGAATAGTGCTGTAATAAACATGAGTGTGCAGATACCTCTTCAACATACTGATTTTATTTCCACTGGAAAACTACTCAGTAATGGAACTGCTGGATCATATGGTAGTTTTTAATTTTTTTGAGAAAATCCATGCTGTTTTCCATAATGGCTGTCCCAATTTACATTTCCACCAACAGTGTATAGGGATTCTCTTTCTCCACATCCATGTAAGCATTTATTATTTTTGTCTTTTCTAATATAGCTGTGCTAATTGAGGTGAGGTGATACTCTATTGTGATTTTTATTCATGTTTCCCTGATGATTAGTGATGCTGAACATTTTTTCATATAGCTGTTTGTCATTTGTATGTCTTCTTTTAAGAAATGCCTATTCAAGTCTTTGTCTCTATTCTTGAAAAAATAATTTCATTGAGTTTCGAATTTTAGGTTGACAATTATTTTTCTTTCAGCACACTGCGGTTATTATTGCCCTGTCTTTTGAATTGTGCTGTTGCCATTTAGAAATCTGCTTTCAGTCTACTGGTTGTTCCTTTAGAGGAGAACTCTCTTTTCTCCATCAGATGATATCTCTGTTTTTGTATACTTCGGTGTTGTTAAATGTCTAGGTGTGATTTATTTAAATGTGCTTGATATAAATTGTTATTTCTATTTCTGTAAACTAACATTTTTCATCAGTTTTAGAAAATGCTCAAGGATTATGTTACTTCTTTTCTGTCCTCTGCATACTTTGCTGTTGAGATACCAAATTAGACATGTCAGACCACAGCAACTCCAAGTCTATTAGTCAAGATAAATAACACTAAGTGCTATAACAAACAACTCCAAAATTCCAGTTATTTATCATGATAGAAGTTTATGTTTTGCTTAGGCAAGGTCCACTGTGGATTTCCCTAATTGGGCAGCATTACTGGGCCACTGTATCATGAGCATTGCTTCAGGGACACAGCTAGCTTCTCTGTGACACCTCCATTTTGTGATTTTAAGGGTGATATCCTGGAGTTATCAACTGGGGAGATGAAGAGAAAAGTGCATGTAGAAAATCACACTAGAATATTTTTGGACTTTTGTCCACATTTCATTGGCTAGAAACCAGCCGCATACAAAGGCTGGAAGCAGCACGTATTCTCATTAAGTGCAATGGGGCAAGTAGGATGAGGAGGCTAGAAAATATAATGTTACCGAATACTCAGGAAAGAGTGAAGCCTCCTTCCCTAACAGTCTTTACTTCTCCTTCTAATCATCGATCTATTTGTCTCCCTGTGCAGCATCTTAGTTAATTTCTTCAGATATATATTCAAGTTCACAGATTCTCTCTAAAATTGTATCCTATCTGTTGATTTACCCTGTCATAGTCCATTTGTGCTACTATAACAGAATACCACAGACTAAGTAATTTATAAAGAACCAAAATTTATTTCTTGCAGTCCTGGAGGCTGGGAAGTCCACGATCTGGTGTCTGGTAAGGGCCTTCTTGTTGCATCATCACATGGTAGAAGGTGGAAAGACAAAAAGGGGATGAACATTGTTCCTCACTTGGAAGAAGAGTGAAAGTGAATCTACTCCTGGAAGCCCTCCTTATAAAGATATTGATATACATTCTTGGGGCAAAGCCTTATGACATAAAGACTTCCCAAAAGGCCTTTCCTAACACTGTTGCACTGGGGATTAAGTTATCAGCACATGAATTTGGGGGAATACAGTTAGACTATTGCAAACCCTATGCACTGGTAAATTTTTATTTTTAAAAAATATTATGAAAGCTCTGTTCATTCTTCTTCAGATATAATTGTTTTGAAAATATCTTATGCTTGATCATTTTGTGTAATGGTATCCTTTCTTCAAACATTTTATACATATTCTTTATTTTGTGAATGACAATTCCAATATCTGAGGGTTTGAAGTTTTAAGTCTATTGCTGGTTCTTCCTATTCTCAGTCATCATGTCCCACCTCCATTGGGAATCATGGCCCATGATTAAGAGTTTATATGTAATTAATCTTAATCTACAGAAAATAGTGAGTTCTATAAGGAGTATGCATTTCTCTAAATAGCTTATGATTTTGTGACTCCTTGGAACCAAAGAGAGCTTTAATCCTTTCCAGGCTTAACCCAGGGCCTCAGTTTTAGCTCCCTTTCTCTCTTTTCCCTTACAGCTCTCAATGCTGTCATTGACATTTGCCCTCTATGTAAATCTACCTTCAGTGCATGTGTGTTATTCACCATTTGCAATTCGGTTTACATGATGATGGTGATCAGGGTGGTGGGAACATCAAGCTTTTCTTTATTGTCTATGAGCTCAGAAATACCACAAAACTTATATTTTTTGCAATGTCTAATTGCTCCATAATGGGAAGAAGACTGATCAGAATACCTAGAGTGTATTGGTATCTGAAAGAGAACCTCCAATAATTGCTTAAATTATCAAAAACTAGTAATTTAAAAATTATGTCATAAAACTCTGAAGGACTAAACATTACTTCTAAAATTCTAGAGAGCCAAAACTAAGTTGTTTCAAAGTTATCATCAGCTCTGGTTGCCAAAACAAAATAACATAGACTATGTGGTTTAAACAGAAGAAATTTATTTCGTTTTCACAGTTTTGGAGGCTGGAGGGTCCAAGACCAAGGTGCAACATGCTTGGTTTCTGGTGAGGGCTTTCTTCTTGGCTAGTAGGTAGCTGCCTTCTCACTGTGTCCTCATGTGCTTGGGAGAGACAGAGAGCAAGCTCTCTAGCATCTCTTCTTACAAGGACACTAATCCCTTATTCCTCATCTACACCTGATTATAGCCCAAAAGCCCCATTTCCAAACACCGTCACATTGGGGTTTAGGGCTTCAACATATGAACTTTGGAGGGGATGCAATTCAATCTGTAGAATTTGTGTTTGAATTTTGTATGTTTTAGAGTTAATATATTCATATATATATATATATATATATATATATATATATATATATATATATATATATTTGACCAAGCAGTGCAATGTATCTAAACTTCTGTGGCTGGTTTTTCCTATCCCTTTAAGCATCCAGGAACCCCAAATTAGCGCACCCTATCACATGAAGCACACTTTACAATATCTCAGTCAGCATTAACTCTGCTGTGGTTGTACAGATGCAGTCTTTAAAATGTGTTTTTGTGTGGTGGATATTTTTGTTTCATGAAGAAATGAAACCAATTATCCATAGAATCACATACTTTTACTATGAATAACCTAGCCTATCTGCCTTCATCCTTTTATCACTCTATTCCTCACCTTCTCTTCCAAGTACTAACATTTTCTAAAATAACAACTCTTCACTGAAACATCCTTTAAATTCATAAATTCTTTCCTTTATTCATTTCATTTACTTTAACCAAGTCATTAATTTCCCAATATATACTCCAGAAACACTAAACTTTGTGCGTCATATAAATGTGTCCTTATTTCCATTTTTCAACTAAACGCTCTTTTTGTTATCTTTGTCTGATGAGCAATTTAGTTGATTAGCATCTAGGTATTAATGCTCATCTGAAAACTATGTACTAAATATCAGTGAATTATTTCTACGATATGAATTTTAATGGTATTTAAACATCATGTGAGATAAAAAATTATTATCTGTAGAAGAAAATCCTTCCTCATCTTTGCCATTGAAATGTGGTGATAGGAAAGAGAAATGTATTTTCAGTTTCCATCTCCTAGAAAGATAAACCTTTTAAAGAAAATAAAAAAATAACCTACAGAAGTTTGAGTTTCCAATGGCATAATTGACACAGAACTTTCAGGGTAATTTTTGAAAATTTAATCTTTAAATGCCCTAGGGTAGTCTCTGACAATCTAAAATTTAGTAACTGTTAGAAACATGATCAGATGTGAAAACTTCTAATAATTTTGAGTCATCCAACACAGAGACTTCAGTTTGCTCATCTGTAAAATGAGGATGTTGGATCACGTGATCCAAATCCCAAATACTGAGTATCTTAAGCAATCCTGATATATAGATTTGCACAAGAGAAAGCAAAATGATTATAACTTTTTGTCAAGTTAAAAAAGTGTATATGTATGCCACAAAGAAAGTGATAACTATAGTTGTTTGATAAAAGTTATGAGATACTTGGTGAAAAGATTACCCCAATCATTTTCCTGAACCAAATAAAGTCTTGCTTAACATTACTTTAGTTTTACTCTAGGAATAATACATTGGCTTATGCACAATATGGAATCATACTCTATTACTATTGGTTATTCGTGATAAGAGAACGGGAATGACATGGGAATAACACTCTTCTTCAAGTCACTTAGCAAAATCTGCTGAAAAGTCTATCTTCCCACTAGACTGTACACTCCAGTAAGACACATGTTTTGTTAACTATCAGTGGTAGAGGGGATCAAATTAACAATAATATTTTGCCTCATTTTTCATTCATTTCTTAGTTACTGTTCAAAGTGGAAGCTGATGTTGAAAGGGAAAATGCTGGAGAGATATCAGCTGAAAGAAAAGGGAAAAGTAAAAAAAACCTGGGGAAGGTCCCCAACTGGATAATGAGATTTTATTTGTCAAATACATATAAAAATAAGTTACAAGAAATAATACATTGAGAGCATTGTGGAAAGTAAAGTTTCTCAAATTTGAGTATGTATCAGAATCTCCTGGAAGGATTACAGTTTGCTGGGCCTCACCCTCCAGAGTTTCTGACTCAGAATGTTTGAAATATTTGCATTTCTAATAAGTTCCTAGGTCATGTTGATGCTGCTGGTCCAGGGAACACACTTTAAGAACCACAATTTAAAGTCTTTTTAGAACTTCCATCATCCAAATGATGTCATTGAAATAACCCAGGTCATGGAAAACTAAACCATTATAATGATTGGTACGTAGGCTTATACTAGCAGACCATATTGAAACATTTTAAGAAAGTCATGGAGAACCTGCCTTTAGATTTATTACAAGGGTGTTGGTAGCACTGGTTACTTTTTTTTTTTTTATCTGGGCTCATTTTTCTATACATGAAAACCTAGGAAAGAAATTTCATTCATATTTCAATGATGTAGCATGCTTGTTCTCAGTTTTTGAATTGTGTGTTAGGAATCTGACCATATTTCTTTGGAGTAAATCCTAGGAAGCTCAGAGGCAATTTACAGCCCATGTCTAATAGAGTATATGAGAAATTATATTCAGTATTTGTGTATTAATTTTATACTTGGCTTTATCTTATATCATGAACCTTGATTATTTTCTACCCAGTCCATCAATTTTCTGTTATTTTTTCTCTTTTTGTATCCTTATAGTTATTTGGGGGATAGTAAAAGTAAGGATGAAGATTATGAATTCAATGACTAGCTAAGTAATCAATAGATAGGTATATGATGACACTGATGAATCAAAATTAGTAAAATGAGGTTCAAATAAATTCACTTAGTAAACAGTAGATATGGGGATCTGTTGTATTTTGGGTGGGGTTATACTTCTTATTTGGTTATATTTTCACTTATTCTTTAACAGGGTCAAGTTTGCTGTATATCATTGTTAACTGAGGTTTACCATGAGCTTCACAGAGCATAAGTTATGATTGTTTTAACATGAGGACATAGCCTACCAGGTCTGGGAATTTTTTGCTTTTCTAGGAAAATGGGAGACTACTTAATAAATTCAAGTGATTCTGTTTCCTGTTATACATCTGGAATGTCATGTTTATTATTGTGCCAAAAATTACAAAAAAGGAGGGATCACTGTTTATGGCAGATTAATTTTTACTTGTTCAAGTATACCATTTTTAAGGAGCAGAAGGAGAAATTGCCAAAACAAATGAGGAGGGAGATTGTTTGTTATTGTCATTCAAGATCTTTTTGCTCACCATAGTGTCATTGAACTAATGTCCATATATTTCTGCAGTCTTGTTGATTCTTTTAAATAAACGTTAAGTCAGACAGAAATCATTTCCATATTTCATGCAGAAAATACATATGTGTGCTATTAAAAATTTGAGGTTTTTTTGTTTTAATTGAGGATATTAACTTACTAGCATATTTAATGTTTCTCTATACTGTAATTGTTTTTAATTACACATGAAGACCATATGTAGTTCATTGACACTCTTTATTAATTCTTGAAAGTAAATTTACTCACCACTCATGTCATTTGTATCATGGGGTGTGCGTTCCTTGTTAAGTGATTCCTTTCTAATTTCTAAATAATTAGCTAATTAAGGGCATGATCCTACGCTTCTTATGCAAGGATAACACCCACTGGCTTAAAGACAGCAGGATTTGCTTTTATTGTGGATCACAGTGCTAACTATCCTCATCATGTTGTTTTTCCTAATTAAAGTAGTATTCATATTTGCAAATGTTCACCTGTTAAACTTGTTAAACACGCTTGTTGATTTCTTTAATGTACAGGTGGTTAGCTCACTGACAACAGATGTTAGAATACCTCGGTGGATTCCAGTTACCTCCACTGATATGTAGTTATCACTTCATCCACAACTCTGGTAAATATCTGTAATTGACTCTAGGAGGTGCTGTATTAAAGAGCAGCATTAGATCAAAACAAACTACCAGCCCAGAGAAACTAACTCTACTACTACTAAAAATAATACTGATTATAGCTTATACTTTTCTACCACTTACTATGTGCCAGAGGCTAAATATATACTAACTCTGTTAACAAAAAAAAAAAAAAAAATTGAAGATTGCACATATCCCAATAATAGTGGAATCATCCAATAGCACTTCTCTGAGCAAGTGACCCCTTATGGAAAACCATAGGTGAGTCTCATGGTTTCCAATTAAAGACTCAATGCATTGCCAAGGCATTTCAATACCGTCTCAGCTTGGTGTTTACCCACCCCTATAATTTTTATCTATTCTTCCTTGCCTTTTCTGAACCCCCACTCCACAGTAGTGCCCTTTAAGTCATCTACACCAAACTATATGGAGTGCATTGGCTATAGCTTGGGCTATCCCTCCATCTCTGAATTTGACCTTGCTTCTGCTCTTACTTCTGACACTCCTCCTCCTCTTTTTACCATTATAGAGATTGTACCACCTGCACATCTGAAGACATCCCCACCTCCTCCTGAAGCCATTCCTGAATACCAGCATTAGTACAATTCTTAATGCTCCAAAAATTCTTAATAGTACTTCCATTGCACCATTTTTAATGTATAATATTTAATTTATTGTTTTAGGTAAAGTGTGGAAGTATGTACACACTTTCAAGATTATTTAGAATTTCTGGGGGTTTTCTCTACTCTCCCATTTCATGAAAGTTTTATTCCATCTCTTCCTGTGCATCTTTGATCTCAGTAAATTTATTATCACTGGTGATGGTTTTTATATCACCCTGCTCACTTTCTAGATCACTCCTATCTAAATTGCTTGTGATCCAGCACTTTGAGGCTCTATATCGATGATGTTGCTGAAATATTTTTCCTAGAACTTCCAGTTTACTTAATCTTCAGATAGATTGTACTCCACTTGTCTGATAGGTCATGATCCCAATACCCTAAAACAATGTATCACTTTATTTGTTTAATTGACAAAAATTGTATATATTTATAATGTACAACATGATTTGATAAACATATATACACATTGTAGAATGAATAAATCAAGCTAATTAACATAATGCATTACTTCATATCCATTATACTTTACTTCCTTTATCCCAGAATTTATTCTGTTCTGTGATATATTTATTTATTTACATGAATTACTCATTGTGAGATTAGGAATTCTTTGAAGACAGGAATTGCCCCCTACAACACCCATGCACACACTTCCACTTAACCTAGCATTGCTCCATCTTTAACAGAGGCCCCAGGGCCATTGTGAGCTAGCAGACATTGTCTTCCATATGGACAATGTCATTTATCCTTTAAAAGAAATTGTTTTCATGTCTTTTATCTTCTAATTTCACTTTAGTTTACTTATAAGCAATTCTTAAGTAGTACATTAGTAGTAATGTATTATTCTGCTTTTAGATAACAGCCATTCCTCAATAAAATATAAACTTTAACATAGAATCTTTGTCTTTTATATCATTTATTTATTTTGTGTTCTCTGCATACCACAGTGGCCAAAGAGTGCCTCCGGAGCCAGACTGTCTGGCTTCAGATCTCAACTCTGCTGGTACCTAACTGTGTAGCCCTGGGCAAGTTATTTAACCTCTCTGGCCTTTACATGACATCTGTAAAATGAGGAAAATAACCATATATACTTCACAGGGTTGTTGTGAGGCTTCTACAATGAGATAGGCACAGCAGTTTGGCTAATGCCTGGCACAGAGGAAGCCCTTGATAAATAGTAGTGGTTATTGTTGTTGTGACTTTTCTTTCTCCTCCTGCAGCACATCGTGCCTCATCTTGGGCTCCTCCTTGTCCATGGGTAATGTGGACTCCCTAACGGTCCCACTAGGGCTGCTCTCATGAGAAAACTCTTGATTAGTTTTAGGTAAAATGAATTGGACTGTTAAATGGATCTTTTTGAGTTTTCAAAAGTGCTTTTTCTTATAATTATTTCTTAAAATACCTCCCTCCCATCTCAGTACATCTTTTCCTTGTTGCTCAGGCAAACTCTGAGAAAAGCCTGAGCAAACAGGTAGGCCTTTCAACTTGTACCCTGAATGCACAACTAAATCCAAAGCTAATGAAGTTCATTCAGATTAAAAGCACTTCATATGCCTACGACAGCTCTTTATATAATGCAGTTAGGGGTAGAAAATTCATGGTATTTCATGCCTACTTATATGCTTTTCATGTGAAAAGATACAGTATAATAAAAGTCGAGGATTACTCATGTTAATTTATTATATTTTGCTGATATAGTCACATCAAGGGCTTAAGAAATATACTTCAACAGCAGCACAAATGAAGGAAGGATGGTTTAAGACATGGTGCATAAATGCTCTCCTTGCTGCCGCTTTTAATGACACTTCATTTAGAAATACACCCTCTTTCATATAGATAACGCTCTATTTTAGAGTTAGACTTCTTTAGGAGAAGAAACTATAAAATGCACTGAGATTGTTTAGTAAAAAATTGAACAAAATCATTCCCATATAAATATATTGAAATGTAACAAAAATGAGAGGTAGATGCCCCATAATTTTCATGAGCATTAATTTTTGGAAGAAATCTATTTTACATATCAATTTAGTTTATTTAAATATTTCACATAGCATGTAAATAAGAAGTGCTTGATTTAATTTTAATTGGGTGGGTTAGTGCCTTTGAAACTATAATAGAAGCAATTTATATTTAAATTATAATAGAATCTGTGCCATCTTTTCACTAGATAAGGGATCTTGGAACTATCTTTGATATGAATCAACAAACAGATACTCAACACCTACATATATAAAACATATATAAATGTTGGGTTTGGAGGAGGGTGGAATTGGAACAAAACCAATACTCAGGGAATTGGTAATCAAATCAGTTTGTAAAAGTATACATGCATATTAACTAAGTAACTATTAAAATACAAATATCTAATCCAGACTAAGTGTAGATAATAAGCACTACAAGAATTTAGAGGAGAAACATATTGCAGTGGACTTAAAACAATTGCCAATCTTCAAAGCGGAGGTCCTATTTAAAAGCTGAGAGTGGGTTACATTTTTAATAAGTGGAGAAAACAGAAAGAATGTAGCCAACTAAAGAGTGCTGTGGGCTCCTTCCAAAGCCTATAGTCTGTGTTGTATTTGCAGTTTTTCTTCTTTTTTGGTTTTCTTTCTTTTTCCATCTTTCTTTCTTTCCTTCCTTCCTTCCTTCCTTTCTAAAGAAGTCTTCTCAAGCTGCCTAAGCTTTAGACCACCCCATAAGTTCCATTGTTTATCTGGTAATGACCCCAAATTGATGGGGGGAAATGATTTATTAAGAAAATTAATAGACTTGATTGAGCACAGGGTTCATGTTAAGGTGTCCCAGGGGAATGAATAACAGGGTAGGTCAGGATGAAATTGCAGAATTCATTCCTTTTCATACTAAAGCACTAAATAATTGGAAAATTTATCCTATGTATAATAGGAAACCACCAAAACATGAATGAATGAATATTAAGGGAATGAATATTTATTGAGCTCTTACTGTCTATACTAGAGACTAATAATTATGTATTTCATGTAGGCTTAATAATCATAAAAGATATCATTATTCTAATTGAAGGACCTGAGG
This sequence comes from Microcebus murinus, assembly GCF_040939455.1. Lineage (NCBI taxonomy): Eukaryota > Metazoa > Chordata > Mammalia > Primates > Cheirogaleidae > Microcebus > Microcebus murinus. The sequence goes on from NC_134112.1 coordinate 69,945,169, forward strand.
CTCAGAGAAGAAGCTTCTCCAAGGTCATGAAGTAAGTAACGGTGGAGCTGGGACTCTAAAACACATCCTCTGACTCTAATCCCATTTTGTTCCCTATCCGGGCAACAGGAGAGTAGGAAGATGAATCTGACAGTGATAGGGTGGGTGTGAGAAGAAAGAAGGGAGAAGTAGGAAGGTGAAGAACAGACAGCTATAGAATAAGAACCTCAAGAATTAGGTGATGTGAAGCATATCAATGCATTTCCTGTGGTTTGGGAAGCATTATAACGCAATAGGAAAAAATATGAACTTTCAATAAAGTATCATTTTATTGTTCTAAATTCACTCTGGGTCAAAACCATCACATTACTGCAGTATACAAAAAAGTACCAAAAAGAAACAAAAAAAAATGTAGAGTTTAATTTTTACTTCTGCCTGAAATGTCTACTTGATTTGCTGATATTTTTTAACTATAGAAGATGTGATGGTCTCTTCTTAATAATAGAATACTTACTCTCTCATTTGATGTTCCTTATGTTTATTTGTATTACAATTACTTTTAAACATGCTTTAATAAAACATTTAACAAAATTATGCCCGGATAAATGTACTTAAATGTAATAAAAATGAAAATGGAAGGGGTCCATAGCACTATTTAGTTGGCTACATTCTTTCTTTTTTCTCTGTTTATTAAAAATGTAACCCACTCTCATAAATGCCCCATAATTCTTATGAACTTAACTTTTAGAGGAAATCTATTATAAATACCAATTTAATTTATTTAACACATTTTGTATAGCATGTAAATAAGTGCTTTACTTAAATTTAATTGGATGGTTTAATACCTTTGAAATACGAACAATTTTATATTTATAATAAACAAAATATACCTAGATTATAACTTCTTTGTAGGCAGGGTATGTAACTGATATGTTTTAGCAGAATTGAACTCATTACTTTAGACCATGTTAATATCTACTGAACACAGACACACATATACACAGATCCCATTATAGACCTTTCGATGTCTAAAAAATGGCTTTATTCTTTTACAATATTTTTGAACACTCAAGTGTTATGAAGGAGTGGAGAAAGAAAAAGAAAGCGTTTAGATTTAATCAATAATTAAGTCAAGTGGTTACAAGACAGACTAGCATAGGGGCCACACTGATGAGAAGACATTTGGCAGTCAAATGACAGAGGAATATCAAATGGGATAATTTGTGCTTTGGATGGTGTGTGACACCAATTCTTTGTTTTATAAAATGCAAAAAAACAAACTACTCATGATTTTTTTAAAAAAGTATCATTGGTCTCTAATCCATCTTTCATCTTGTAGGAGAACTTATCTTTTTAATACTGAGATCAAATTATATTACTCCCTTTTTTGAATGTATTTATTAACCTTCTACAACTTATAATCTAAGAAAACAGTATAGTGATTAAAAGCGAAGGCCTTGGAGTCACACAAAATGAGGTGCAAATCATAGCTCTACTTTTACTAACTGGCCTTAGCCAAGTCTTTTTCTATTTCTAATTTAATTAAGTTTCAGTTTCTTCTGTCTTTACCTCATTGATATTGAGTATAATTATACTGAGGTTATAATATGGAGTAAATTGAATGAGCCATGAAAATGTGCACAGCAGAGCTAGTACTCACTAGCTAGTACTCACTATGTATTAGTATTAATAAAATGCTTTTCAGGGAAACAGAATCACTAAGAATGAAGAAGCAGGGCTGGGAAGAGAGAAAAAGATTTTAAGGAATTAGCTCACATGGTTATGAAGGCTGGAAAGTCTGAAATTTTAGGGTAGGCCAGTGACCTGAAAACAAAGGCAGAATTTCTGTGTTATAATCTTGAGGCAGCATTCTATCTTCTCTGAGGAGCTTCAGTTTTTGCTCTTAAGGTCTTCGACTGATTGGATGAGGCCTACCACATTATAGAGAATAATCACACCTACAAAATATCTTTATAGCAACACCTGGACTAGAGTTTGATCAAACAAATGGGAACCCAAGCCTAGCAAAGTTGACACATAAGGTTAACCTATGACAATATTATTACTAAGGAAAATATCTGACTTCCATATAATTACTTGAAAACACATGCTTTCTCATGTCTCTGATTTCTTGATGGACCATCTGCCTCTTTATCCTTGAATAATCTCCCCCTACTTCTTGGCACAGCAAACTTACACTAATCTTCCAAGTCTTGGGTAATTCCTTAACTTTTCTGCTAGACTTTTTTTTTAACCATTCCACCAGAATTTTGTATGTCTCCCCTATTCAAACAGTGTTTTGTGTACATTCACTTGAAAGTAACACCATTTAAGATTAACTTGTTCCTTCTATTTGTATATTCTTAGCACACATAGTATAGAGTACAAATTTGAATGAAGTTCAAATATTTGAATAACAAATGATGTAAAGAAGAAAAGAGGGGAGGAAGGAATCAAAGAAAGAAGGAATGGAAGGAAGAAAGAGAAAAGTAAAGGATTATTAATTTCATTGCACAATCTGCTCTTCAATATTCTTAGTTGCCTACAATATTTTTCACCCTGCTCACTCAACTCGGAGTGATGAAATATGATAAAATATTTGCCTATAATCTGCTTAAACTTGAGAGCTAAGCAATATATGCAATACATATGTTTATATGCAACATAAGTATTGCACATGAAACCAGAGCTGAAGACTTGGTGGCAGCATTTGAGATTGAGATAAAAGCTCAGTTTTCCAGGATTTTAAAAACAATGTTTTGTTATTTTTATGAAAAAATTAGGTAACTGAAATATTCTGTTAGCTATTCCATCATGTATCATATGTCTTTAACATGTCCAACATGAGAATCATGTGCAGGCGACCATATCTATCTTCTTGTCAATGCCTTCATGCAAATAATTCCTGGATGTCCTACAAGTGAGAGGTCATGAAAACCATTTTCTGGAATGATGTTATTATTTCTCACATGAAAAGACATCACTTACGGGTAGATTATTCATGTTGCTGCCTCTGAATGGCCAAGTTTCCTCAGCCAATTTATATCTTAGTCACCTCCTCTGCAGTTTAGGATATGATTTGCAATTTGAATCCTATGTGATTAACTATGAGACATGGGAAATCAAAAACTTCTGTGTATTTTATACTTCCAAGGAAGGTGGTACAATATGCTTAATGCAGATTCTACAAGCAGGAAAGCTTAGAATACCTTTGTTTTATTGTAAATTTTCATTCTACATCTGCAGACAAGTTATAGACAAAACACTTTAGGGCTATACACACTAGAATATAATTTAAAACAAGCAAGTAGAACCTTTTTTGTTTTTCCCTTCAAAATTAACTTTTAGTTTCAGGCATTAATTTTATCTCAGTTAGCCTACTTGAGAAACTTAAGTAATGGTCTACTTTTAAATATTGGAGTAAAAATCTTTGCTATCATTTCTGAATTCGGATGAGGCAATTTAATAGAATTGTTATAAAAGCCATGATGGAGAGATTGGTAAGAATTCTGAGGCAGGCTTTGGAGAACACACAATGAGGGCGTTGGGGTGAAAGGGAAAAAGAGAGAATCTTAGCTTTCTAGGCCCATGGAATTAGCATAATAAATATGCTGTGCTTACTTTCATTTTTCAGTCATATTGGCCCTTTACGTTATTTTTATCTAAAGTGAACTCATGTTTTAATTATTGATTTTGTTAATTGTTGCTTGTGTTGTCTGCCCTCTTTTGTGGAGACTTCCTCATACATTTTAGAATTTGGATTTGCAGGATCATTTTGAGTAAGAATTTCATTTGTTTGGTTGGTTTCATTTGATTTAGCTTTTGGTTTGGCTTTATTTTCCTTTCTTTTGGCTTAGTTCTTGGTTGCATGATGATTTTTTTGTTTTCCTGACTCCCTGAGCTCATAGTTTGCATAAAACCATAATTTATATAGCCTGAATCCTAACTTCCTTCATAGACTTAGAGTCCTGGGTTTTAAGCTGTAGGACTCAAACACAGGAATTAAGACCTCCCCCCTACTGGCAGCTTCAGTTTTCGAATTCTAAAAGTCATTTACTTTCAGCCACACTTTCCAATTTGAATTTATGTTCCATTTCTGGTCCAAGAAGATGTTAGTTTGCTTTTGAATCACGTTTTGTGTTGCTGTTGTTTTTTTAATTTTTTATTTTATGTTTCATCATTAAGTGTTTGGAACAGAGGCATGCTACAAAACGACTACTTACAAATCCATTGTGACCAGATGTCTTCAGAATACTTATATTGTTAAGGACTCTTTGATATTGAATCATAGACTGAATAGGTTAAATATCTTTCTATGACTCCATGGTTCTCAAATTTTAATATGTCCATGGGTCACTATAAGACTTGGTCATAAAACAGATCCCTTTCCTACCTTTAGGGATTCTAATTCAGTATGCTTGTGAGTGCAGTGTTGCCTAGACAGCTACAGTTTTAATAATTCATTTAATTGGTTTGGCCTGTTCCAATAATGGTTAGTTGATAGATTCTCAGAAGCCAATGGCTAGAACACATTACAATTCAAAACATAAAGAGGATTGGTCATGGTGGTAGAGAGTTCTAGTCTTATGGGCTGGAATTCTATGGCTACTTGTGTGACCTGGCAAGATTCAGAACGTATTGTGAAGAAAGGAAAAAAATAGAGAACAAACCCTCATCAGTGAGGATCCAATGTGATCTATAGAGAGGAATAAAGCTAGCACATTCAGTCCAGTTTTAGGTAACACAGCTACCAGAAGGAAAACTCAGATCAGAGATGTAGCACAAAAGAAAAAAAAATAGGTTTAATACAGTGTTTCCTATTAATTAAACATCTTAACATAACTTTCTAGCAAGAGTGTTTGTCCTATATTCCAGAAATTCTCATGAGTACTGGGAGAGGCCAAAAGGGAATATGCCACTCAATAATATTCTCTGAAATAATCACCTCTGGGAATTTATGAAAAAACGGATTAAGGTGTTAAATTTATACTGAAAATAACTTGACTAATAAGTTGCTTAATGACAGTGATATGAAACAATGAAGAAACATAGATAGCAGGAAGATGATGAATTCTTAACTGTATTGATGTGGAAGTTCTTAACTACCAAGAATAAAGCCTTCTTTATTCATTTGCGCGTCACTCCATTTTGTGAATTAGAACATGAGTGAATAACTAGTGCCTCAGGATGTTCTGCTTTGCAGCAGCTAAGGAGAGCCAATCCCAAACTATGAGGCACTGGTGGACTGGAACACTATTTAATCCTGCGACTTGAAAATAAGATTATTTTACATGTTTGTGTGTATATGTGTTGCAGGGGGCGGGGAGGGAGGCAGGGTCCCTTTGTGGAAAGGTGTGTCAAAAAGCTCTAAAATTGAGCAAATTATGATCACTACTTTGGAAAATAGGCATTAATTATTGTAAAAATTCCTCTATGGCTACTCTTCTCTAAATCATTTGAGTATATAAATAAAAGAGAGGCCCCAAATTTGCTTGCTTTTTCTACTGCAGTCTTTAAATGGACCAGGCATGGTGGCTCGCCATTAGATTTTAAAAAGTTAGAGCAATTCTTTGATAGCTGCAGCTAGAGTCTCCGTTGAGGCATAGGTACACTTCTTACAAACATATCTGTGATCCTTTTATAAAAAAATTATAGTGGAAAAATTCAGAACAAGTGTTTCATAACTAGTGTTTATGTTTTTAGTTTGAGATAACCACATCTGAAACAGAAACTGAAGATAGCTTTCTATAAAAGGAATATCCGAATAAAAGAAAGGGTTTATATAGTAGACCTACATGGGAGAATTTCAATTCATAGAAATGATACATTTTGATGACTACCTTTCAGGAATATGCAGTCAAGAAAATAATACAAAAGATTACAAACTTTTTAATAAAGTGAGCACAGTGCTTTAGATTGGCAAATTTATCTGAAATATTAGGAAATGTACATCATCTTTTACCAGTAAAATATTTTATACTCTGCAATATTTCTTTTTTTAAAACCAGCAATATATGTCTGATAACTGTCATTCTTTTTCTTTTCTTTTCTTTTTTTCTTTTTATAAAACTGGTAAGGTACTAAAAAAATCTGATTAACCAAGGAAATGAAAAGTTGAATTAGGAAATAGAGCATGTCTTTTAAGAGATTGGTTTGAAAACTATGATGTTAGTATATAAACATTCTAGATTTAAATATTGCTTTTTATGGATATTGTGTTTGAGTGACTTCATTTGGGGGCAATATAGTTCAGAGACTAAGGCATGGAACTTACAGACAGACCTTGGATCTTCAGGCTCCATCCTTGTACTAGCCTTGTGTGTGACTTTGAGCATGATCACATCCTTTCTTATCTGCATAAAGGAATTATGCAAGATAACATAGGTAATACCACTTAGCACAGAGCCTGTGCCTCTAACTCTCCTGGAAGAATTGTGTTGGGGGTGGGGAGTGGTAGTGGTATAAAAGGGGATGAGAAGTGAAAAGCAATTGAATTTAGCATGTTATACACAATGCCTTTTTCTGGATATGAGATATCAGAATACAACTGATCAGTTATCTGAAAGCAGGCAGATAGAAAATATATTGTAGTGGACAAGGGGATTTGCTGCTTGGATTCTTAAGGAAGGACTTGTTGCAGACCCTTTAAGAATGCTGTCTTTAGGCAGTCTCCAGCAGTCAGGATCAAGATTTATCCTTTTTAGGTAGTCCACATCCAATGACTGATGGAGGCAGAAACAAAGTTTTGGCCTTTCCAGCTTAGCGGACCATATTTCAGGGGTTGACCAAGGCTTTGTCCGGCCTTCAGTATAGTTCAACTTATCCCTTTGCCCAATCAATCCTACTTTCTTCTCATTACATTCACAGGTATCAATCCCTAATAAATTCTTTGTACTCCAAACTTGAATCAAACTCAAATTTTAGAAAACTCATGCTGTGACACAGAGTATAAATTCTGGCAACAATGGCAGGGCTTTGAGGTAAGGCAAGCACACTAGACCATTGTCTTTCAGTAAAAATCTTAATACCAATGGAGCTTTTAAGTAAACAGTTTATGAAGTTCCAATTAAAAAATGGGTAAAGGATCTGAATAGATATTTATCAAAAGAAGAAACACAAATGACCAACAGATATATGAAAAAAATGCCCAACATCACTAATCATCAGAAAAATGCAAATTAAAACCACAATGAGATATCCCCTCACATCTGTGTTTCCCCAAAAATAAGACAGGGTTTTATATTTATTTTTCCTCAAGAAGATACCCTAGGGCTTATTTTCAGGGAATGTGTTATTTTCCCCTCAAAGCCTCACCTTACAGCACCCACAGGATAGCCGGGAACTGACAGGGGGAGCCGACCTTGTTGATGGGGCTGCCCACACCTTTCCGGTCACCTCTGGGATAGTAGCTGTCACGATGGGGCAGATGAGAAGGGATGCTTATATTCTTTACCACTCCACTACAAAATGCATGGGTTGTGCAGATACGCTGCGTAGCCACGCCCATCACTAAGTCTTATTTTCCTGGTAGGGCTTATATTGCACAAATGCTTAGAAATCCTCCTAGGGCTTATTTTATGGGTAGGTCTTATTTTCAGGGAAACATGGTATTAGAATGGCTATTAACAAAAGACAGAAGTAATTGTGAGTGGTTGTGAAGAAAAGGAAACCCTTGCACACTATTGGTAGTAATGCCAATTCGTACAGCCGTTATAAAAAACAGTATGGAGATTTCTCAAAAAATTAAAAATAGGACTACCATATGATCCAGCAACCATACTACTGGGGTATATATCCAACAGAAACAACAACAAAGAAACCAAAACCAAAATAAGCAATGATAGCACAGTGATGGCAAAGACTTAAAAAAAAAAAACAAAAAGAAAGCTTGTGATGTTCATAAACATGATGAAATAACATTATAAAACCTCTGTGAATGCTTGTCCAAATATGCATGGTGCAGAATTCTTACAAAATGATGTGTCCACAACCAGGTATACAAACAGCGGTCAGGACCATAAACAAAAGAATAAGCATGAGGCAGAGATAAACAGAAGATGTCGTTGTGCAATCATTTTGAGAAACCTTTCCCAATAACAGTGATAAATTTGCATCATTTTATTGCATTCATTTTTTTTTGTTTGTTTTCTGTTTCCAAATATAGACATTTGCTAGATGTCATACTAGATTGTTACAAAATTCCCCTGACCAAGAAATTTTGTGACAATTGACCTCTATCCATCATTGGATGGTTATTCTTCAGGGTGGGCTAATCATAGTGATGATACAAGTGTGTCAACATGTCTCCATTGAGCACCTTTTATTTTGAGCATCCTAGCCAGGCCTGTAGCAGAATATAGTAAATGTTGTTATAATTACATTTGTGTCCCCAGTTAATAGTATGAAGCAAAAAGATTTTGACTTCTATTAATATTTACTAAGTATAGCAGAATTAGTTGATGTCAAAATGTGCTATAAAGGATAAGACTTCCAAGGTAGACCATCAAATATTAGAAGCCATAGTTGGCTTGGTAGGCTCAGTTAGGCAAGATAAATATCATGTTCTTACAGAATAAATGACAAAATAATATATACAACTATTATGTACCCATAACAATTAAAAATAAATAATTTAAAATATAAAAATAAAATACTTTTTTTTAAAAAAAGAGGAAACTTCAAGAATGTAAGAGTTAAATTAGGTCACCAAAGGAAAATAAGGTTGAGTCTCTAGGAATGTAAATAAAGAGCAATAGGGGAAACATATTATATGTTCACAGATGGTCAAAGTAGTCATAATAAATTAATAAAACACCAGTAATGAAATTTAGTGAGCATCTACTATGTCCTGTCCACTGGGGGAAGCCTTCTACATGGATGAGGTAACTACTTTTATTGAATTTGTTTTACTAGGCTTGGAATGTAACTTGCTCAATCACACAATCAATGAATAGTAGAAGCTGGATTTTAACTGATGAACATATTCTACAATTCTTAGTATATACCATTATTCACTACTGCCTCTCCATGCAACAGCCTGAGAAATAGAGAGTATGAAGAGAGTGAGGACTTTTTAAAAATCTTAGAAGACTTCTAATAGTTAACTCTAGTGGCTAGTGTTTTGTTACCCAACAAGGTTAACCCTTAATGCTGAGTCTACTTGTCCAGGCAGATAATTTATCTAAATTGATCAACCTTAATGATAATTTAGTCTTTGTGTATACTAAGTACATTTTTAGAAAAGATGATCATTGATAAGTTGCTGCTTGCCTGGCCCCATTCTCTGTCAGTTGAGGGCATTTCTAGATACAGGGCAGTTATATATATGTAATATACCATAAATAATATATATCATAGCATACATTATGACTTAATAAACATCATGAAGATAATATTAGTTATAAATGATTTATCCTAGTACACCAAGAAATAACTACTCACCATTTATTTCACAATTACTGTAAGTATATAGCACAATTAGATTATTTAGAATGGGGTTCTATTATGAGTTTCCAATATTAAAATGATTAAAACTCTTCACCAAATAAATGGTGGGTAGTTATTTCTTGGTTGGGTAGTACAGTCCAAAATAAAGTGGTCCAACCATTAGCCAGTCAAATACTCACACAAAATGTAAAAGTGCATACAAACACAATCATAACTTTCAGGTTCAAGTGAGCTATTCCAGCCCATACAGAGTCGTGTGTGTGTGTGTGTGTGTGTGTGTGTGTGTTGGAGGTGGGAATAAAGATTCAGGGATGTGTTTGCTATTCCACTTCACTCATTCTCTCAACCTCTCTTTGGAATTCAGGGGTACCTTGAGTGACTGACTGTCTCCAGCAGTTGCAGACAAACCTCTCCTCTCTTTGATCTGTGAGTATGATATAGGTATCTTAAATATTCTCTTGGGTTTACACTACAAATGCATTCTTCCTTAAGTAGAAACATTAGATTTTGTAACATTTGCTCAGAAAACAAATGAACATCCTCTATGAATATAAAACCTTAGGGAGATTACTATTTAATAATTTTATGTGGGTGGTGGGTGAAGAGGGTGTGAGATCTATTCTTGTCCACAAACTGATAAACTCTTTCTATAATTTTTTTGAGAAAGCCATTAAAAAGATTTTGAAAATAAAATGATTGTCCTAGAAGCACATATTAATAGAATATTTTATTTTGAAAACATATTTTAATCATTCTCTATGGGTTCTTTCATCTGCAAAATGGGGAGGAATAAGGAAAAGTTGGACTATGAGGTCATTGATATTCTTTTCAGTGCTAAGACCCTATGATAATAAAACACCTGTGAGTGTTGCTTAAACACTAGCAAAAAATTCAGAGCTTAATGTATTTAGCCCATTCACTTTTTAAAATTATTTTATATTTTTGAACTGTTGAAATGAATTATTATGTAATAGCTTTTTGTATTATGTAATAGCTGACTTTATTAGAAACCACCTTATGGTTTCTGGTGAACATTTGCCCATATTGTGAAGTCATCATACAATCTGGCACAGTGGACACCTTATATTTAGAAGAAATTTAGGACTATGTCCATGTTGCAGGTCATAAGTAATATATTTTGGCAAAGAAATGTTTAAATATTTAATCTTGTTTTATTAAAAATCATATATTTACAGTAGGCCAGCAAGGTGCTGAGACTATATTTATTTTATAACAAAAAGTCATCACACTACCATATTTTTTCCAAACTAGGACTTTGTATTGGAGAGCAATGTCCAGAAGAATGTAAATAAATACCTTAGTGAGTGATTTAGAATGCAAATATACACAGACTTTTTTCCCTATCAGGACGATAATGTCTTGTCACATTCAAATATGGTAAACACACCCACACACACACACATCCTAACCACATCCAATGAAAATTGGGTCTTTATGCAAACAAGAAGCTAGTGATAGCATAATGAAAACCCAGCTATAATGCTACAAAAAAGTTCATAATTATACTGATATAAACATGATTATGTTTATGTGTCTGGAAAGAAAGTGTACCATTTTATTACTTACACCGGTTAGTGACAGAACACTTAGAGATACGTTTTGAAAGCATATATGTGGTGTTAGCTGCATGACTCCCATTAAAGTCAATGAGAATCACGCCGTTAAAACACTGTACACCATTTTGAAAAATTACCCCAGAGGGCTCTAATATGGCCTTTTATGAGTTACCCACACAAATCCTTTTATTTTCTAATAGATCTTCTGTGTGGCAGAATAATGTAGATGAATTGAAGCATTATTCTTTAAAAAATAAAAGCTATTCCTTTAAGAGCGTCTGAGACAGTTGACTTATGGTGGGATTCTTTTTTTCCTGTCCTCCTCATTTGAGTAAAGTAATTTTTAATATATTTTAATGAGAACAAAAAAGTGCATTCAATTGATGAGAATTGCTAAGATATTTTAGAAATGTGAATTATATTTTTCAATTTAAATCAATTCTGCCTGTTCTTTGTGAGCGTATGCCAAAGCATTCTTCTAATGTCGTGAGTTTAACTATGAGTAAAACAAAGTCCCTGTTCTTTTAAATAGCTTATATCCTAGTGCGTGTGTGTGGGGGGACATAATAAATGAACCAAAAAGAAAAATAGATATTGTTTGAAAGTTCCATTAGTTATAAAATCACAAATTTTCTATCCAAAAGAGATTTAATGACTTATTATTTAGCAAAATATATTTTTATTTTAATAGTCAATTTTGTTTTCATATTTAACCAAAAATAGTCTTATTTTACAGCAGAGGTGCTAAGGCCCACAGAAGTTAAAATATTTGACCAGAATCACAGGCAGAGGGCTTACAGTCACCTAATATTACCTAATATGAGGCCAATGTCTTAAAAACAATTTTTAAACAGTATATAATACAAAAATACAAGTAAAAATTTATAAAGCAAGAATTTAAAACATAAGATTCTATAAATGATATGAATGAGGAAAAGGGTGAAATTCAAATATGAATATCTGCAAGAGAGGAAGGATTAAAATATGACAGTAAAATAAAAGTAACAAGTGATATTTTGAAGAATGAAGAATTCTACTTAAGCAAAAAGTTTTGATTTATAATTTTTCTTTCTCTTACTAATTGGTCCAGAATTTTTTGTGGGTGGAACTTTCCACATCAGTGCTGCCTTTCATTACATGCTTTGCATTTCCACATTTTAAGAGAACTTTAGAAAGGGGTTCCTGATTGAGATTGCTTCACACCAGGAAAAAAATGGGAAAGATATTAATAAATCCCGTCAATAGGTATAAGGGGGAATCTAAGAGTGACTAGAAGGTGATATTCACACAAATTTGACTAATCCAGTTAGGTAGATAAACAATTTATATGAAGAAAAGCAGAGAGATATTTTATCATAAATAAGAATTACACTTACTTATGCAATTAACAAGTATTATCTTTGGCCACCAAATGCATGAAATCATGGGCATGGGGTTTGCCAAAGAAACATTTTGTTTATATTTTTCATTATTCATTACAACTGAAGCCAAATTTTTGTATAGTTAAGAGGCTCTATACTAAATGTCTTTTACTTTTCTTTTTCTTTTTTTTTTTTTTTGAGTGCATTGCCCATTCTCAAACGACTGGTAAAAATTGTTAAATAAGGCAAATACTGTACATGCTGCAGTGTAATGAGGCCTGTCAAGCAGGGGGAATACTGCTCATCATGATATTAAAATTAAATGTAGCATTTTTAAAATTCTTGACATAAATAAAGAAGTTATTTCTCTGGACCACTGCTTTTTCCATAAACTCAATGTTCTGTATAAGTCACTATCATAGGATATATTTTATTTTTGAGGCAACCCAGTCATTTTCCCTCATAAATAAGTACCAAATCAAGTATAATTTATCTAAAAATTATGTCTTCTAAGGTCTGCTATATGCCAAAGATACTAGTTAGAAGGGGATGACTATAGTTCCGGTAATTTATACACATCTTTTAAGATGACACTCTTACTTTCCTTCAGATATGCAGGCGTTGTCTTTAGTTTAAAGGGTAGTTGGGATAGTATTTCTTTATATTTATTTTTAGGAACAACTTAGATGTCCTTGTTTAGAACTCAGGATTCTGGTTAGGGTTATCTGGAATATTTATTTGGAAATATGTGTGGGGAGAAAAATGAATGAGAAGCTTTCAGAGTTGAGAAGTCAGCGAACAATGATAATATAGGGAAAACAATCATTCCTGTTAAGAATAATATAAAATATTTTAAGGAGTGCCCTCTTATTCATGATTTTAATCATTTGACATTATGTCCCCATTTCATTTGAAAACAAAAAGTTTCACAAACACTATTACTATTAAAATGTAAAATATGTAATATGTAATGTCAGAAATTTTGTTTTTTTTTTCTTCCCTGTATATGGTATCTTATTTAATCTGTATATAGGCCTTTTGAGAAAGCCTCATTTTAAATATCAGGAAATTTAAACTCATAATTTGTCTGATGTAATGCTGATAAAACAAAGCAAAGCTAGGACTGAGTAATTCGATTATATTTTACATTTTCAACCTTTTTGTACTACCTATCCTACCTGCTTTATCAGGTAGGATATAGAATATAATAGCATGAAAAAGAAAATATAAGGGCAAAAGTAAACAATAATTTTTCTCAAAAATGTGTCTTAAAAATACTTCTGTTTCTGTGTCTCTGGGCATAATAAGTTTGGGAGCCTCAAAGCCTGGAAGAATAGTGGTTTGAGCAGTAAGTACAGAGTTATAAAGGATGTTGGGGACAAGTATACAGCAATTATACTGACTTCTCTCACATTTTATGCTTATGAAGAGTTTAGAGCAGTTATTCTCAAATAAAGTGGGGCATTTACCCCCCCTAGGGACACTTATCAATGTCTGGAAATATTTTTGGCTGTCACATTCCCAGGGAGGGAGATGTCTGCTACTGGCATCTGGTGGATAGAGTCCAGGGATACTGCTAAACATCCTACAGTGAACAAAATAGCTTTCTACAACAAAGAATTGCACATCCCAAAATAGCAATAGTGTCAAGGTTGAGAGATCCTGGTTTAGATAAAGATATGCCAAATAACTCCCAGTTTGGGTACAGTTTTTCTAGGAGCAGAAGGAGATAATAGGTTAATAGGTGAGGAAAGTCCCATGTGGAGATTTAGTTCCTGGTTTTAGCAGTACAAAAGTCGACTAGTGAGACCCATTTAACAAATATATGTGAACTACAGAGATAATTGTGATAATGATGCATTGTCTCATGTCCTCTTATGAAGCCAACTTGTCATGACTTTTCTTTTACTCCCTTTTTGTTTTACACATTGAAAAAAAAAAAAGTTAAGCAGGATTGACTTTGAAATAAAACCCAACATGTTTTCCAGTTGATTTTGATTTAAAGGAGGCCTTTGGTAGAGCGCCTCAGGGTATGCTGGCTGTGGCTATTTATCTTTATCCTGGGTAGTTTATATATTTTAAGAAAATGATGAATGGAAGCTTTAAAAAAACTCATTATGGTAATTGATTATTATAGAAAAACCTTGGGAACTTTACAAAAGAGAACTGTATTCTCTTGGTATCTTAGCTTTAAACCAGACGTGTAATTAGAAGAATCCATAAACATTTGTCACAGTAAGAGAAGCCTGGTCACTAAGTTTAGAAGGAAACTCTGGAGTCACTTTATTGTACTGTACTGAGATGACACACAGTAGTGGCTGTCATGTATAACAGGAGATTAATATGCCCTGTGAAATAAAAGACCACCCACGTGGAACCAATGTTAAAAAGTTGTGATAGGAAAGCATGGTTCCTTTCTTTAGAATGGTTGAATGTGATCCTTTCCTTACAGTGTCTCAGCATTTGTGGACTGAGAAAACTTTTAGCTACAATACCATTCCCATTTAAACATTATTTTTTTTTTCTTTTCTGTTTTTTTAAAACCTTAAAGGAACAATAAAAATATGAACTGAGAACATCTTACAAATACACCCATGTCTATATGCTCTCATATGCAAATAATTATTAATACCTGTACAGCAAGAAAATGAGAATCCATACAACATCTAAATGAAGACCTCAATTATTGATTTTTTCTAATAATACAGTATAATGTTGATCTCTATGAAAGATTAAGAAATGACTAATCAGAAAGCCATTTTTTAAGCATTAGAATGGAAGATGTGAACTTTTCTTACAATGGTTATGCTAATGATAGGTGATAATATAGTGCTGTGTAATTTTCACTCTTTAAAGTTGATATTAATATTTGTTAAGGTAGGTTGAAGAACATGGCTTCAGCTTCCTAGCCATCTTGAACCATGTGATTCCTCTTGAATGGAGGTAACCTGGGTCCAACTCAATCCTGTCCTCAGCCACTGGAAGAAGGCACTGGAGGAAAATTCTTTCAAAACCCATTCAGGGCCTCCCATTTATAAGACTTAAAGCCTTAGGACTTGTCTTCACCACATGCTGCTTTAACTCCACTAGGTAGGAAGCATATGGGCTCCTGAAAATCTCATCTTTAACCATCTGTGTAGAACCCTGGCCAATGTGCATTTTCTCTTGGATCTAAAAAACATCTGAAGTTACAGCCCTGAGAGCCTTATGCCTTCTAACGCATTCTGGTCACATGGTTAAATTAGAAAATTATAGTAGAAAATTATGGAATCCAGGTAATCTTCTCCCAAGTTGAATGGTCAAAGTATGAGGGACTTATACTATAGCCTCCAAGCCCTATGGCAAATATCATAGGTTGGGAGAAATGTCTTCAAAAGATGCCAGGAGAACTTTCCAGGAACATGTCCCGCTGAGTGCTGAGCAATGAACCTGGAAGCTAATGTCACCAGGACCTGTGACAGCTTCTTTAACCCACCAGCTTTAAGGAAAATCACCACAACAATGCTCCCTAAATCTCTCCTCTTTGGCTACTTTTTCCAAGTGTAAAACTCACTGGATATCATATTATGAATACCTTCTACACACCTACAACTTTTTATGCCCTAATTTTCTTCCTTTCACTACTGATCCCCTTCCAGTGACTATTTCCACTGGTCTTTTTTTTAAATTATCAGTTCATTAAACCGAATTATCTTATCTCTCATTCCTGTTTTTTCTATACCTCCATTTCTTTCTTTTCTTTTTTTAAATCAAAAATTGGCTCTTTTGAGAGGCCTCAGGCTTTTGGGGTTAGAGTGGGGTAGAATTTTCCACCATTCATACAATTCATTAAGTACCTGTTATATTGAAGATAATGTTCTAGGTATTGAGGAGGTATTGGAAGCTAAACAGAATAAAATTCCTGCCCCCATGTAGCTTATATTCTGATGAACTTGCTAGGAAGTCAGTTTGACATCTGTGCCCCAACCCTCCCTGTCTCATTCACAGAGACTTGGAAATGTGCAGGAAAATAAAGGGTTCTTCACATGTTCTACACAGTGCTGAAAGGCAATCAAGGGAATGTTCTGTAATTTTGGATGCTTTCATTAGCACTTTGGAGACATGGTCATGCCATAGGATGCTTGTGTTGCTTTGGTCTCTTAGTCCCTTCAAGTTTTTTGCAGAAATTTTGGGTTTTGAGCGTGGGCCAAGAATACACAAAAAGTTGTGAATTACTCCCCTCGATCTGTTTTAAATATATATATATCATTACATTTTCAGAAAAACCTCTTCTTTCCTTGACATTTATACAATAAATCTGTATTTCAGCCTGATGGAGACATCCTAAGATGCAGAAGGGAGCAATGCTTGAAAGGATGGACTTTGAAGTCAAATAGCTCTATGACCTTTAGCAAGGAAGCTAACTTCTCTAGGCCTCAGTTGACTCATTTTTAAAAGGAGGGTGATACCAGTGCCTTCTTCTAGGGTTGTGGTGAAGGTTAAATGAGTTCATAGATATCCAAATGCTAACAACCCTACCCACCCCATAATAAGCTCTTGATAAAGAACTAAAAACGTCTTGATTTTCCCCACCTCTGACTTTGCTGCTCCATTATTACCTCTTTTTTCCCCCCATTTTTTCTCTAACTTAGTAAAAGGCAGTACAATACACTCAGTTGCTCAGGCCATGAACCTGTGAGTAAGCCTTGACTCTCCACTTTCCTCCAATAGGACTTCCAGGCCTTCAGTAAGGCTCGTTGGGTACCTTCGAACTACATTCCATCTCTAAGCACTTCTCCCATTACTACCACCCCACTATTGTTTCTTGCCTAGGATTTCTGTAATTACTTTTTAACTGGTCTTCCTGCATTCACTAATGCCTTTATAATTAATTAGCCATACAGCATTCAGAGAGATGGTTAAAAAATATAAGTTAAATTACATCACTCCCTTCTTCAAAACATGACGCCTTTGACTTACATTCAGAATAAAATACTAAACCCTTATCACAAGCTTGCTTTCTTCTAGAATTCATCGTTAGTAATTTTTTAATCAAGGATATAAAAGTGATAAACAGTCTTATTTTACAAATATACTCTTTGATTTTTTTATTCTGTTATTTCACTATGATGTATATTTATTTTCATCTATCTTCCTTAGGTTATAGGCAGCTCAAGTCTGAGGAGTAGTTTTCAATTGGAGAAAAAATTCTGTCTTTGAATAGGGATAATGGCAATATTTCTTTTCCGTTTAATTTTCTCCTTTAGGAATTGTGTTTATTATTATACTATACTTCTGATTTGCACCCATAGGTCTTAAGTTCCCCCTGATATTTTCTGTCTATTAATCTCTCTGTGATGCATTCTGAGTAATTTTCTTAGAAATATTTTTTTAGTATATGATCTCCTCTTTACTTGTGTTCTATCTGTTGTTATTGTATACATTGAATTTTTAAATTTCTATGACTGTATTTGTTTTTCTGAGAAATTCTAGTTGATTATTTAAAAGATTTTTTGTTCTTTATTGATAGTGTCTTATTCCCTTCTTGTGGTTTAATTATTTTATGACTATATTTAATTTTTATAGCATTTTATAAATAGTTCTATTAAGTTCTTTGGAATCTAATTGTACTGTGAGTCATGTCTGCTGTTCTACCTTCAGATGTTTTGTAATTTCAGACTGTGAATGTATATTCAATGGAATATTCATGAGGTAAAGCCATGATCTTCCAAAAAGTAAATTGGTTGCTTCTGCTGGGTGCTCCAAAGTTCAGTAGGGCCCTGGTGCACTTTTTATGTAAATGTTTAAGCTTAGGATTTTGGGGACCATGCAGGTAACATACAATTTAACCCCGTAGTCAAGAGTGATACACTCCTATGATTACATTCTCAGGGCAATATTTTATTTCACTCTGAGCCCAGTTTGAAATAGAGAATTCTTGTTGTCTCCCTGTGTTGTAGATTTTTTTCCAAGTTTACCATTTTATTAATCACATAGAGCTTTAAATTTGGGGTTTAGTGCAAGGAGTCTTGGTCATAGTAATTTAACATTTGTAGTCTGTTGCATGTCCTTTTGTGGACATTAAAATGCAAGACTCTGGGTTACTATGTGCAGAATACCCTTCAAAGTATTCCAACCATGGTATCAGGTCTAGTTTGTTATTTACTCTCATTTTTTGTTCTTGGTGATTTTCCTTTCTTTTGATCTTTCTGGCCATGCATTTTTGTTCATTTGACTGTTTTTTGCAATAGTCTATGTAGTATTTATAGGTATTTTGTCATGGAGTTATTTCATGACACACATATTATTTGAAAAGTTTGAATTCAATTTTTTACAGATACTCTTTCTCACACTTACCACATTTACTTTATTCACTATAAATGAGAGTTTCCTTCACTTTATAACCCATCTGATACTAGAAGGCAGTTGAATTTGTGTCAATTCCTACATACTGCTCTGTCTTTATCATTCTCCATATCAGAAAGTGCTTTTCTGACTTTCTTTTTTTTACTTTTCTTTTTCTATCATGATGTTTATATAAAGAAAGTAAGAGATGACTTGTACCCTATTCAGATGAGGCTAATGTTTTCAATTTTAATTTCTGTATTTGTGACTTTACTTTCATTGAATAGGTAATTAATCTCTATTTCATCATTTCAATATGGTGTACGAACTGGCGTTTTTACGGCTATTCTTATACTTGTCTTTTAGTCAAAATAAACAAAAACTTAAGGTCAAGATTTTATAAATTTAGAACCTGAACTGTTTTACTTGTTCTAGCTCATAAATCTTTATGTTGGATTTTTTTTTTAAGGGCATGAAGGACTATTCTGTTTTTTAGATTGAACTTTCTTGAGGGCAAGAATGTATTTTTCATTAGAGAAACTATCTTACAACATACTTGCACTCAAAGATAATTTTACACTTACACTTGCCTGTTTGTATAGAAACATGAAATGCTGGTCTCATTGATCTACAAGCTACGTCAAGCCTCTGGTCTACAGACCATCTCTCCTGTTAGTTCTTAGGCCTGATTTGAAACTGTTTCCCACTGTACTCACACTCCCTTTACTTATAACATTGTATTAAATTATTTTTCAAACTTATATATTTGGGAGACTTTCTGTTCTGTCTTCCCACATCTGTAGTTTTCAATGCTTAAATCTGTATTGAGCAGTTATTACAATAAAGAGATGTATTTTCAAAACATGTTCACATGTGTGATTGCCTATGGTTCTGACAGCCATGTGTGAGGTGAATAGTCCAGGAATTCTCCCATTCAGTGGATGAGAAAACTGAAGTTCATGGAACTCAGGCAATTTGGGAAAGCTCTCAGGGTTTCTATATGGCAGAGCTAAATGTTTCTCTCATTTTTTTGTCAATGCTATTTTCTTTTGTAGAAGCCACTGAGACTTATGCACTGTGGGCAAGACAAAGAAACAGGAGACTCCTTTTGTTAAAAGGAGTATGCTATCTAGTTGTGAAATATAGGTTAGACTGATTAAGATTTAAATAAAAATATATGTCAATATCGTGGGAAACTATGCACATCAAATATGAAATACAGATGAGTACTTGTTTATACAAATAGGTGAATTTAAGAGATGATCAGAAAATACCCATAGTAGAGGTGGGATTAGGATCAGGCATTCAAGGATAAATAGTTTTGGGGTACACAAGACAGAGGATAGCATAATAGGAAGGACGATGGAAGAGGCAAATGTGCAGAACCTGCAAAGTACAGGAGAACTTAAGAAGAAATGAACTTGTGTGATTGTAGTAGAAAGTGTGCTGGTGAATCACACTAATTACATGCCATCATTATGGTCCCATGTTTGCACACATGATTCCTGGTGATTTAAATGATATTACCTGTACAGTCATCCCATGCTCACTGAATAGCTTATCCTGAAAAATCTATCTAATAATTGAACCCAGAAAATTTGAAATAACAGGAATAAATCTGGGGCTATGATCAAGTGTAAAAAAGCTCCTTATTTAATTAGAAAGAAGACAGGAAAGGTTACATTTTCATACTACCTGCTATCTGTAGGATTGTTGATTCCTTTATACACTAAGAAAACTAGTGGCATTTGATACTTGCTAAGAAGAAAAGGAGCTTTTCACAATTCCTAGACTGCAGACCAGATGATCATACTAGACAGCTCTCAGGGATCCTGTGCATAATTAGCAAGTGATCACTTTCATTTTCAGGGCACCAAAGTCATAAAAAATATACCTTTGCAAATACATTTGGAGTCATAATTAAACCCCTGTTGCCACAATAGGCTGTGCCTATTTCACATCCCATACATGTGATTAATATAAAGAAATGAAAAATGTCAACATAAGAGTCAAAACTCACACTTACAAGCTTTTTGCTATTCTGAGATGACATCTGAAAACGAGCAGTTTGGAGTGAGAATTTTTCCATTAACATTGCTGATCAGCATGTGCTATCAATTCTCTATTGACTTCAATTATTAGCAGTTGCTATGAGTTTTCCATTAACTTTAATGATTGGCATTGGCTAAGAAATTTCCGTGCTTTCTACGACCAGTGTTTGCTACAAACTCTCTCAAATCTTTGGTAAGTCTTTGCTATGATTTTGCTTTAGGATCTATGTGTTGTTATTTTATTCCTAATTTTAATGGGTAGCTATAACTCTAAATTTTTGTCAAAGACCAATGTTCAGCATTTTCTATGAAGTCTTCATATGGTTTTTTTGGTTACAAATGTATTTAAATTTAAGCCAAATCAATTAGAACATATAAAACAAAGGAATTCTAAATGCAGGACATGTGTAATGGAAGATGTAAAAAACCATGAGGCTTCAGTCCTATAGCATTTTTAATGAGCAAGATTCCAGCTCTGGACTAATTTTTAAATGCTTATTTATTAGATATCAGCTATCAGGCAATGATTTAGGATCCGTTGTTATATTTTATTTTATACTTTATTTCCTGAGGGTAGGAGACTGAACTAGAGTGGGAGTGAAAGATGAATAATCTTTGCTTGCACTAATTAAGGTTTTGTAAACAATTCTTTTTATTGTGTATATTTAAGGTATACAACATGTTTTGATATACATAGTGAAATCATTACTAAAATTAAACAAATTTACATATCCATCACCTCCCATAATTACTGTTTTTTTGGTGGTAAGAGCACCTAAAATCTACTCTCAGCAAATTTTCAGTATGCAATACAACATTATCAACTGTAGTCCTCATGTTATACATTAGATCTCTAGATTTATTCAACCTACCTAACTGCAAACTCATACCCTTGAACCTATTCTTGTCTCCTCCCACTCCCTGTGCTTGGTAACCACTGTTCTCTATTTCTATTTATTCCATTTTTTCTTTTTAGATTCTGCATATAAGTGAGATCATATAGTAATTTTCTTTCTATAATTGGCTTATTTCACTTAGCATAATGTCCTCTAAATTCATCCCTGTTGTTGTAAATGAAAACTCTCCCTTTTTAAGGCTGAATACTATTCCATTGTATGAATATGTACTACATTTTCTTTATCCATTAAGTGTCCATTATCAATGGACACTTAGGTTGTTTCCATATCTTGGCTATTGTGAATAATGCTGCAATAAACATAGGAGTCCAGATGTTTCTACAAGATGCTGATTTTATTTCCTCTGGGTATCTACCCAACAAAGGGATTGCTGAATTATATGGTAGTTCTATTTTTAATTTTTCAAGGAGCCTCCAGACTATTTCCATTATGGATATACCAATTTACATTCCCACCAACAGTGGTAATGGTTTCTTCCTCTTCACACCCTCATAATACTTGTTATCTCTTGACTTTTTGATAGTAGTCATTCTAACAGGTGTGCAGTAATATCTCATTGTGGTTTTGACTGGTAATAAACTAGATGACCCAAATGGTGATTTCCTCAGTGAGTAACATTCATAGATTCTTTGAGCAAAAGAATAAGCCATAAAAGATGAAAAATATTCAATTTTGTTGTATTCTGGTAGAAGTGAGAGATCATTCTAAACATAAGAGTACTTATGTAGAAAAAATTCTAAGAAAAAGTAATTTAAGGTTATATCCATCAGTCTTGACTCGACTCCCAGAAACCCTCTCCCAAATAGTCTTCTCCACCACCACAGAAGACATCTCCATTCTGTACTTATCATGCACATGTCAGCTGCCCCACAAACTCTTCTCTACCTCTTCACAGCAAGGCCAGCTCTCTGAATGGGCCTTCTTCTCCTCTACATGTTACAGCAACATTTCTTTCTTTTTTTTTGTTTTTTTATGCTTTGGTGGTGGTATGTTATCTGAAAGTTGTAGAGGATATCAACTGTTGATTTTCCAGAAGACAAAGTAGGGAAAGTTATTTTTGTTTGTTCCATTTCGTCGCTGAGCAGTATTTATGGCAGTTTGTTTGTTTTTACATATTTGTGGGTGAAGTAATCTCTTTCTTCTGCCCATTTCACTCTGACTCTTGGAGAGAAGGAGTAGGGTATTAGGATTGAAGGACTTGGAGAAATGTGATTAAAAATATACTGAATCTTGGTTTAGCTCTTATAAACTGCTGAGGTCTGAATAGGGGAGAGGATCGGGATTGTGATTAATTGTGATTTTTGTTGAAAAATAAACCTTATAATTTGAAAAAAATTATTTGCAAAATATAGAAAATATTTTTGCTAAATTATTTGATTTACAGTTATAAACACATTTGCATATTCTTTCAAGTAGTTCTATCTTGATGCCTTAAAAATCTTTTCTTTTTTTCCAATCTGGATCTCATCAACTTTTCTTCTCCTGATTGGTAATTTTAATTTTAAAATTTATGTTGAGTTTAGAGTCACCTTGCAAATGACATTTCCCTAAACTTCAACTAAATTTAATAGATTTAAAAAAATTATAAATCAGTGTTATATGTGGTTTTATCACTTAAGAATGCATTCCATTATAAAAGCATTCTAAGTAAAACTTCATAAACTTTGAACTTGATCTTGCACTCTGTTTTACTCTACTTTTTAATAGTATGCTTACCAATCAGTCATCTTCCTCATAAACCAGCTCTTTCTGAGAAAATCCAGAAGGACACTCACAATCATGATATAATGGCACCTTTGTCAGGGAACTTGGGTTCCCACCTCTTTAATGCACATTTCATAAGCATTTGGGGGGCACTAAGTTGTTAGTTTTATGTTTTCTGGTTTAAAAGAACCAGGAGGTGAAGAAGATTACCTTTGGCAGTTCTGCTCTATGCCATCACTTTGTTGTCATTCTTGGAATGTCTCAGAAGGTTTTATTAGGTAAAGGCCTCTATAAATTCCAGGTGTTGACCATATGTTCATCATTGCATCCACAAACAGAAAAATGGTTTTATTTTCAAATCTGACTTCCTTGTATAAGTGCAACAAATCCTGCAGACTTCTTAGTACATAACTGTGAAAATCTTTACATAGTGCGAACTTTCTTTGGGAGCTAAGTTAAAAGCCAAAGAAAAATAGAACAGCCCAGTCATATTGTTCCAGTGTTCCACTGTGCCAAAGAAAAGTTTTTGTGAAATTTAGAAGGGACTATCCTATTTATTTCCCTAGCCCATCTAAGTGCAATGGAGCTGGGGGAAGGTAGAATTCTTGCCTCATTAGCTTTATCATCATAGAAGTATGTTTTGGTTCTCTTTTTTTCAGGAGCTCCTATCTTATAGTTCCAGCTTGCTTTGTAATTTGTCAGTCTAGTATGTGAGATGTCAAACCTCATGACAATGAGAGTTAGACAATGAGACGACCCTGGTGTCCTAATCAGATCCCAACTGTGGTTTTCATTCACCTCCCTCCCTGGACATTTTTGGAAAGGGAAAAAAAAACAAAAAACAGAGAAGAGGCAAAAACAGCAACAACAACAACAACAAAAAAACAATAGTAGGCAACAAAGATGACACAAGCACTGAAAAATCTTAGTGGAGTATAAGCCACCAAAACTCCTCTAGTTATGTTTAGCTATAGTTTTGAAGCTTCAGGGCACTTCTGCTCAGTTTTGTGCTTTAAGATATTTAATATCATCTCAGAATAGTTCAGTAATCTTTAAGCAAATGCCAGCTTGCTTGCAGAAAAGAAGAAGAACATTATTTTATTTTTATTTTCATCAATGTCCATTTAAATGGAGTTATTTATGTAACTTTAAAATTTTAGACATAGTTGTGAACATTGGCACAACAGAGACAAGTTAGCAGATAATGAATAACCATAACATTCCATTAGTTTTAATAGTTTTTTCTTCAACCATGAAAATTTGCTCATTTGGATTAGGCTTTTAGTTTTCATGCAAGGCAAAAAAAGCCTATCTGTATACAGGGTATATCTTAGACTTCAAATATTTTATGTTTTATATTATTTGCTACCAAGTAAATCATACACTTGTATTGAAGGCACTGGTTTTATTTAAGTTGAAAACCAATTGTCTTTTGAAACAAAATTACTAAGTGAATTCTGACAACTGTGTTTATTAATGGTTCTTTCCTGGTGCATATATTAGTTTCTGTCTTGTACCTTTAATATATGCATAGTCAAATCTTGATTATATAAACTAATGGAGAAAATTGGTGAATAATGTGACAAATTATTTGAAGTGATGAAAAATTCTGAAATGGCTCATATTTGATTTAGATGACAACATATTACTACAAGTAATATTTATCTCTATCTTTAATCTGAAAAACCTATATTATTACTTATGAATAGCAAAACTACTTTGTAAAAATATGAAGATCGTCCTTCACCATTTTTATGCCTTGTTTCACCACTCAGGTCGAGAAAGAGAGTGTCACCCCTTGAGTTGCCACCAATATAAAACTCTTTGCTTTCACAAAAAAGCTGGTTCATATCTTTTTTAATGCTGTTCTTTTTTACTTAATTCTTTTCCTTTAACATCTAATATATAACAAATAATAAGATGGGGTTTATGCCAACTAAGTAATTAATTAAAGGGAACTGATTATATGGATAATCTCTTAGATAAGCAATGCTAACTTTTAAGATGTGAATTTCTATAGCACTGCTATAGGATTTTCCTTTCAAATTGTCTAGTGATCAATCCTATAGGTTTTTTTCTACGAATAATTCTTTTACCTACCTAAGAAATATCTTAATGGGAATTCCTTTTACTTTATAGATAAACTCAAGTTAAATGTTGTTAAAGTTCATCATTCTTAGTGTGTTTTTAACCTTTTGTAATAAACTGGGATATCCTGGTGAGATTAGAAAATTAAGCTCAAAGTAAGTAATAAAAAATTCAAATCCCTGAAACTCTTTTTCCTATTCCAGGCAATATCCTGATCTATTCTCAGATCATTGCAATCTCAGATGTGCAATGTATGTCTGTTTTGTTTCTTCATTCAGTTAAGCATGATGAAGGCAAACACTGGGTATCATGCCTCTTTTCTATGCCTAAATGCACCCAGCACAGTGAATAACTGCATCAATTAATTTAGGAATGGAGAAATACATTTAATCTTTTAATCAATGACTTAATAGGAATTTAAAAAAACCCTCTTGATTGGCCATTTATAAATTTGTCTTTCTTAGAAAATATAACTCTCCTTTGTAAAAGAACGATGTTTCATTAACTATTACTTGCTTCATTACTCTTTTTTCTCTCTCCTTTTCTGTTTTTCTTTTACTGTGTAAAAAAATATGGGACTCTGCCTATATCACAACTTTTGTCCAATCTTAAATTTGTGCTAATTATGGCAGATTTCCTTCAACTCACTTTCATAATCATAACTACATTCTTGTTAATGACATGCACTCTAAGTAACTCAATGCTGAACAGAGTCCACTATAATTGGGAAGGAAATGATTTCCATTGGTATTCCTTGGACCCGGAGCTAGAATTGACATTTCATTATACCTGGTGACATGGCCTCTCTTCTGGAGGAGAAATAAAAGGTATTTCCTACAAATAGGCAACAGGCACCTGACCTGTTGGATCAGGTTATGTTGTTACATGATGTGACATGCCCTGCAGTGACCTGAGGCAATGTCATTCTGTGTTACCCTGGTGGAGCCATGCTGCTCTTTATTAAACAACCACGGGGAAGGCTTATCAGCAGTGGTCAGGAAACATTTTCATGCCATACTTGCAAAGAAGTGGAGAATCAGCCACGTTCTAAACTGTTCCTTCTAAGAGTCATTTAAAGGAATCAAAGAGCATAAGAACAATAGTCATACAAATTTTCATTGCTTTGAAATCAGAAGTCAAATTCTCAGGTACACAGAGAAGCATGAATTTTATGAGACAAGGATGATACATGGCCAGGGAGCAAACTGTACTCTGAAATAAAAATGTTCCATCAAAAATACTTCTAGTATTCTTAAAATAATCATGTAAGCCATGAAATCAGTTTACCTACCTTTTACATAAAATCTGTTGTTAATTACCCTTTCTGATAATACAAAGTTGTCTTTTTAAATTATCGTGTATAAATTAGAAGCCCCAATTAAAATGTGTGATAAAAATATTTCTTTAGTCTTGCCCTTGAGATGATTTTTATCAAGACAGTAGCTCTCAATAAAGAAACTATCTTGAATTATTACATTATGTGATATTATGTAGAATAAATCCATTGTGTTTGGTCATTTTTTCTAATGATTTTAATAGTATTTTCCTATTGATACACCTTGCATATAAATTCAGTTTTAATGATCTGCATAAAGAACTGAACAATATTACATAGGTACATCTCGCTAGCGATTTTAGAGTAATTACTGGTGCATGGAACAGAATATAACCTTTTGGTTATATTCTTCAGTAAAAGGAATAGGTTAGAAAGGTTTTTATGCAAATTAGAAATGCTCTGTGTTGGAAGCCTAATTGTACTTTTTATTGTTAGACAAGTCAATACTGCTTTAATACACATTTTATAAGCTTCTTGCTGAAATTGTATATGAAAGGGATTGGTTTCCATAGATGAAAGGCATAATCTTAACAATGAGGCCACATAAGCAGAGTGGTTGAAGTACTGATAAAGGATTTGTTAGCTCCAACATAGAATAAGTCTTATTAGCCTTATTAGTCACCACTGTTTGACCCACTACTATTAACTGTGTGAGTCATGTGCATTGCAAACTAGGATGAAGCAGCACTGTGTTTGGCCATTTAGAGTAAACATAATGTAGTATGAAGAGCATTTCAATTGTAAAGACTTAAGAACCATATCTTTTCTTTTGGTTTCCCTGTCATTCAAAGAGAGTTGTTTGCATATTCAGGATTTTAATTTTCAAAAATGTTTGATTGAAAATCAGAGTTCAAAAATATGAAATATAATGTTGAGCTTCTTTTTGTAATCAACACAACTCCTAGGTAAGAGAATATGCAAATATAGTAAGTCATTGGTTATAAAATCATGGACATTTAAGAGATTGAAATAATATTAAACAGAAGTTCTAATAAATCCAAATCATGCACACTTATCTTTTATATCATTTTCATTTATAATTTATTGTGTTTCCCACTTAATTTAATAATGGGATAGATTAAGAATGGTTGCTATATAAAACTAATACTTTCTAATAACAAATTCTAGAAATCATAAAATCGTTAAAGAGTAAAGGAAAATATATCTATGCCCAATCCTTTAACTTGTATAATAAGGTTACTGCAATGTCAGGGTCAATATTGCAGCTGCCCTGAATCCTACTTATTTGGAGGACCTGGTTTTCCAAAACTCCTCCTGACTTTTTGAGCCATATGTATTTATAACAAATTTATTGACTTTTTAAATTAATGATTTCTGTTGTTTTCACAAGTGTATACTCTTTCCCAAGCTCATTGAGTTGTATACATTAAGTATTTACAGTATTTTATGTGTCAATCATAACTCAAAGTGGTTTTAAATATATCCTGTTTTCAATGAAGAATTCTGAATAAACCGTATGTTCCTTAGTTTGCATTGAGAACAAATATTTGTTTATCAAAGAGATTAATATTGTAAACCAATAAAATTATAGTCAATAACATTATCAAAGGTTTAAATGTAATCAAACAAACCAACAGAAAATCATAAACCAGCATAGAAGGTAATGAACTATATATGTGATCCTATAGTTAGGAAAGGCATGTTCATTCATTAGCTCATTCATGAAATACTTATTAATATGAAATACTTATTAATACAATATTCTAAGAAGTGTTCTGAGCACTGGTGCTGTGGAATTGAGGTGGTAAGAATTTTTGAATTCTAGATACATTTTGAAAATAAAACAAATAGAACTTGCTGATGGATTTGATGTGGATATAAGAGTATATAAGGTGCCAATAATTTGTTTTGCCAATTGAAAAATTGACTTGCCTAGTTGGGATATGGAATACTAAACAGAGAACAGGTTTGTGGGGGAGAGAGTGCAAGAGTTTGGTTTTGAATTTGGTTTAAGATGGCAATTAGACATCTAAGTGGAAATGTAGAGCAGGAATTATAGTCTTTAGCATCCTGTATTGGCAAGCAAGACTCTATGGTAGGCACAATAATGGCCCCCCAAAAATGTCTGTGTCCTAGTCCTGAAACCTGTGAATATATTAGTTTACATGGCTAGGGGAAATTAGGATTTCAGGTGGATTTAAGATTTTTAACCATCTGATAGTAGAATAAGAAGTCTGTCGTGGATTATCTGGGTTAGCCCAATGTAATTACAAAAGCCTGTACGTGTGGAAGTGGGAGGCAGAGGAGTCATTGTCAAAGTGATGCAATGTGAGAAGGACTCCACTGGCCATTGCTGGTTTTGAAGATGAAAGGGAGCCATGAGAGTACTGTGGGAGGCCTCTAGCAGGTAGAAGAATCTTATCGTTTCAGGAAGAGAAAGCAACCCTGTTGAAACTTTGATTTTAGTACAGGGAGACCCATTTCACACATCTGTCCTCCAGCACTGTAAGATAATTTGCTTTGTTTTAAGACGCTACATTTGTGTTAATTCATCATAGAAGCCACAGAAAACTAACAAAGCCAATTGTTTAATTTTCAGGAATTTTACAAGCTAGTTGCCAATAGAAACTTTATTAAAAATTATATTATTTAAACTTACACTTAACTACATTTAAAAAAAGGTAGTAGTCAAAACTCATTACTTCTTAACTTTTTACAAGATTTCATAAATATTTATGTTTTTCAGGTTATTTACCACTACAGTATCTATATGGTGGAAAATGTATGCAATGGTGTGCTAATGTGTATGTTTTCTTAACTCCACATTCAATGAAGTCAGATTGTTAGCTTGAAATTGGCCATGGTGGGAATACTCACAACATGGAAATTAGCAAATGCTACATATCAAACCTTTTTTTGATTGCTTAGATTTTAGGAAGTGATGGAGTAAATATTAACAGTGCAGAATAACTATAAAAGTGTGTTCTGTCTGTGGATGTTACATTGTTCCACAAAAAAAAAAAAAAAAAAAAAAATCAAGAGAATATTCTTGCAGTATTTGCAAGATATCTTGGACTCAGTGGAGAAATTTCCCACAGCTTTGATGAAGGAGTGAAATTCTAACACAAGTTTTTGTTGTTGCACTTGGTCTTACTTGCTAATATAAACAAAAAATGTCAACCAATATTCATGTTGCATCTATACTTGTTTATGAGTTGCAGCCATAATTTTACTATGAATATGAGTTCAGTAAATATCTCCCAAAACATTTTATGAGAATAAATTGTCTATATGGAATTTAAAATTTATAATATTGTCTATTTCATTATTGTGTGTAACTTGTATGCTACACATATTTTATATCAGTAAAATTTATAATAAACTTATATACCTTTATAGGATACCCCTAGATACATGAGACTGAAATTGAGAAAGGAGTTATAGCTAATGATATAAATGTGGATGTCTACAGCCTGTAGATTATATTTAGAGCCACAAATTTACATGGACTAAGAGATTGAGATATAGTGAATGGTGTAAAGATTGGGCCCTGGAACATTCCACCAGTTAGAATTTAGGACATTATGATAAAATCAGCAGAGTGTGAGGATGTGTAGTTTGTGGTATAGAAGAACCAAAGGAGAATGGTGACCTAGAGGCCAAGTAAAAAAAAAAAGTATAAACAAAAACATAATGGAAGAAAATATGAAATAAATAAATCAATATCTTCCATTTCTTATGGAAAAATATCAGAGATACCTGGATCAAACTAAGGCAAAATATTTCATACTTAGAAGAACAATGCATTTGTAACATGGACTTCAGAAAATGAGTGATATAGATGCAACTGTTAGAGAGCTTTAAAAAATGTCTCTAAAAAGAATAAGAAAAATGAGAGAGAATTGGCACCAGATAAGTTATAAAAGAAGAAATGTAAAAGGCTGGAAACATGTATAAACTAATTATTAATCATAAAAAGCTAAGAAATTATTATATAACTGCTTTATGTATCAATTAGGAATTCTGTATCAAAATCACAAGAGCATGCATAGCAGTTTATCCATTAATTTCAATCTAGAAATTTAAGGAAATGATTAATAAAATGTTGCACATGTTTATTGCCTAGCTATTTATAAAGCTAAAAGAATGGCCAGAATTATTTATTAAGTAATAAGAAAGAAGTTAAATGAATAATTCTATAGTTACAGTATAGTGAAAAATTAGAATTCAACAGTAGAATGTGACCTTGAATTCATGCTGTATACGTAGTGTGCGTGCACACACACATGCTGTATACCTAGTTTAAAATCACAATTTTTTTCTTATCTTGGAAATACAGCTACCTATTTTCTTGTTGTTTCATCAGTTATAGTCTTGTTTGTTTAGTTTTCTGTGTAGCTATCATTCATTTGGCAGACCCGACTTTCTCCCGAACCTGTAAATTTCTCAATTCATTCAAACATTGGGTAATTTATAAGTTCCTTGTGATTTGCTCTGCAATGGCCGCAGAGCCATTGTTATTTAATATTTTAAAAATATATAGTGAATCACAATACAATAAATATTATCTATAACTCCAACATCAAGATAATTCAGTATTTGACATTTTTAAAAATAAAATAATAATTACAATATTCCTGTAGGTAAAACAATAAAAGATAACATAAAAAGGAAACACTAAAAAGATGATAAAACAAAGAAAGCAATAAGGAAAATTAGGGATTGAATTCAAAAATTTTGTTAACATCTGACTAATGAAAGTTTCAGAAAGAGGAAATAAGGAAAAATATATGAAAAATATTATCAGTTAAATAGTTAAAAAACCAAATTCTGGACCCAAAGAATGTGAGTTTCCAGATCAAAAGGACCCAATAACTACTGAGCACAATGAATGCCCTAAGACCTGTGGCAAGGGTGATCAGTATGAAATCTCGGAACACTAGGTTTAAAGAGAAACAGTTAAAAGTTTCCAGTGTAGAAGAAAACAAAGCCCAACAAGGAACTAAATAAGTAGTTTACATTCAAAGGTTCAGGTATCAGAATGGCATTAGATTTCCCAACACTGAAGGAGAGAAACAACCACGACAATCACAGCAACAGCAATGCCTTCTTCCTGAGGGTACAAACTGGAGTAGAAGGACCAAGTGTTCATGAGGCCATTGCAGAGCAAATCAAAAGGAACTTATAAATTACCCAATGTTTGAATGAATTGAGAGATTTACAGGTTCGGGAGAAAGTTGGATCTGCCAAGTGAATGATAGCTACACAGAAAACTAAATAAACGAGACTGTAACTGATGAAACAACAAGAAAATAGGTAGTTGTATTTCCAAGATTAGAAAAAAACTGCATAGAAAAGCAAATGTGATCATAATATCCTGCATGGCTGAACTTTAACAAAATGTACCTAGTCATAATTCAGTGTAAACAACAATTATTTAATTAACCAAAATTGTGTTATAGTAGAAGAATGAAGAGAGTACGTTTTCTGTGGGAGGATTGGTGTAAAACATTGTAAAACAGGGAAAATCCTAAAATTGAAAAATCAACAAATAGTGACACATATTATTTAGAAATATGAAGGTAACTACAAAAAGAAATAACTAAAAGATTAGGAAGTAATTGTCATGGAGAATGAGACTGCTGTATTTTATTATAGATTTTAGGACTATATTATTTTTAAAAACTTCTACAACTATTATTTTGATAAAAATGAAAATTAAATTTAAAAAGAGTAAAAAAAGAAATGTGTGGCTAAATATTGGAGTCTGCAGCCACTAGAGGGCAAATATTTCCTGGAGATCAGTAGAGACTCAGAAGGGAAAATGGTCTCCATAGGCATGGACCAGCCCTAAGCAAAATTATCCATTAGGCGACTATCTCAAATAGCGCAGTGTAACAATATGAGGAGGGTTAAAATTGTAGAAAGACATGTTGCAACATTCTCATGCAAAATGACATGACTAAGATAGAAAATTCTTTTATAAAAACTGCATTTTTCCTTACAGACATAAAATTAAATTATCTTGCAAAATGTTTTAAGACAGTTATTTGCGTTTTGCCTAAAAGTGTTTGTCTATTCCTTTATAAAGAACAACAAAGTCATTTGATCAGCTGTCATAGGGGAGACATGAATTCCAAGGAGAGAAAGGTGTACCCTGGATTTGAGCTTTACCTGCCAGATAAGGAAAAAAGGAAGCTGAAGATAGAGTCAAGAAGAGGAAAGAGAAGGAGCAAGGAAAAATCAAGGGAGGATGTTGAGATGATGCTTTGCAAATTGATGCAGTAGAAACAGAAGAAAGTGGATAAAAATTAATTGACCAATTCACAATCCAGTCCTTAACCATTAGACTAAATGCAATAAAAAGTTCTTTTTAACTCTAAAATTTAATGATTTTCATAAATAAGACCTACATTGTGTATGATGTTAATATGGATTTTTTGGTGCTGTAGGGCAAGACCTAAGCCTGATTTACTTTGTGCAGTGCTCAAAACAGCATGACAAAGACGTAGAATGCCCGTATGATTTATTGTCCAAATTGGGACATTTTGAGAGAGAGAAAGGGGATGCTATTAACAATTATGGACCAAGATCATGACAGGGAGAGAATACGTTGAAAGTATGATCACCCTACACAGATAGGCTATGTAACACTATAGCCACTGGATAGTCAGCATGAAATAAGCAGCTGTGTTGGTTTTTAAAGCATACCTAATTGATGAACATCTGGTGGCAGGTAGCCAGCCCATTAAAAATCAATTATACTCAACGACTTGCATCTGAGCCATACTGTACCAATCTCCTCACATTCATCAGATCCACATGTTCCTGAATAAACACTTGGACCACTTGGGCTAGTGCCTTTGAACTTTGTGTGGTTGGAAGTGAATTTTATCAGTGTCTTTCCTCTGACCTGTACTGAAGAGTTCCTGTTGATCTGCTCTTCACTATTGACAGATCAAGAGACCATGCAGTGGTTTGAATAAAGCTCTAAATCCAAGGGTAACCAGGATATTCACTGCACTGTGCAGCTCTTAAAGGTAGCATAATATATACCATTAACAACAGAAACTGGGTTATAAAACAATAAGGAGATGATAGTTATCAGGGGCTAGATTTAGGGTGTTGTAAGGGAGTAAGAAGTTAATAATCAAAGTGAGAATGCAGCTTTAGAACAGGGTGTGGAAAAGTTTTCTATGCAAATCTCAGCTCAAAAGCCAGACATTTGTTTTTATGTTGATGGTTTCTATCTACAGCATACATACCAGAGAACAATTAGTGAAAAAGTCAGCCTCATGTTATGAGAGGCATAATTCAAAGAGTTATTGCACTAGAGATGTGTGGTTTGGGGGGAAGAGAATGGACCTGGTGCCTGGACCACAATCCTGAGGAAAGCCAAAATCTCCTGATTAAAGTCACCATTGGATTGTAATTATGAACAACATCAGGATGTCTGGCATAGGTACTGGATCCTTGGCAGGCCATGAAAGATATCATGTCAAGTTCATTTAAATAAAACATAAAGATCATTCAAGAAAAAATAACTTTGTGTTAATGATCATCACAGAACTCCTTCTAAATCCAAAAAGTTATTCAATTAAATCAACTTTGGAAATATAGGAGCATGATTGTGATGGGGTCACTCATCTTTTACCTGCTCAATAGCTAATAGGCTAGTCACAAAGAGGGGCTTTTGCTTTCTTCCTAAGTAAGATTTAGAAGAAATGTGAACAATTTCTGTAATATTGTGAAGTTGATAGACATAAAAAAAAAAT
Organism: Microcebus murinus; assembly: GCF_040939455.1. Classification (NCBI taxonomy): domain Eukaryota; kingdom Metazoa; phylum Chordata; class Mammalia; order Primates; family Cheirogaleidae; genus Microcebus; species Microcebus murinus. Next base: position 69,979,689 of record NC_134112.1, read on the forward strand.
AGATCTATTCCATGGGTATAGTTTGTTTAACTGGACTTTCCTATAGAGCAGTGTATAGTTTTAAACACAAAATACATAAAATAAGTGATTTAATTAATTATCTTGACTTTATACTTCAAACACTCCCTACCATTTTCAACTGTGTCTTAACGATTATTTATTTGTAATTAGAATTTAATTCTTAAATTTGGAAAGAACTTTAGAGATTATTTAGTTCCATCCCTTCTTTACAGATGAAGTAAATATGGCTTTGAAGGGTGGCCCAAACTCAGACTAACCTCAGGTCATTCACCTTGTAAATGGAGAATGGACACTCAAAGCCAGAGCTCTTGGCTCCAAGTCCACTGCTATATTTTTTCAACTGTTTTTAAAATGTAAGCCTTATGTTTCATATTGACATGTTTATGAAGAGCTAAGCCTTATTATGGCATAATATAACTTAAACCCATATTGAATCATTGGGAACAGAAATATAAGCAAATTTATCCTTGTTAAACTAGTTAATTATTCTTCCTTCTAATGGGTTTAATAATCCAAATAATCCACCATTTGACCTCTGTAATTTCTTGTAATGCTCACTTATATATATGCAGCCCATACAACTGACTTATGGCTATGTACATACTGCAATATATGTGTGTACTGTATACATTTTTAACATTATAAAATATGATTTTATATTAGAATTTACTTAGAAAAATGAGGTCAGAATTCTTCAGTTGATATTCAATACAGTTTGGCATATACATAGGATAATTATATAAGCTATTAATACAATTCATAATTTGCATTGATGTTAAATAGCTAGATGGTTTTGTACAGCATCCAGTAGTTACATTTCAGGCTCTCTTTAAAACTACCTGCTTGCTCATCAGAAGTCACTGTTTCAGTTTCATACCAGCCTTAGAAAATAATCTTGAAGCACTTTATTGTGTGGTGTGACTTTTTCTGACAACATCTGTTGCTCTGAAACAGAAAAGTACCCAGAGTGACAAAGAGGGTGTTTTCTACTATTTTACCCATGCTGAAAAAATGGGCCAGAGAGCTGTACAGCCCATAACAATGTGAAAATCTTTATATGAAGTTGTTCACCAGAGACCTGTCAATAGGCTGAGCCATATTGGATCTGGCAGTCTTTCTACTGGGACAGTATTTGCCTTGAAGTACTATCTTTTCTCTTTTTCAATGTCAGCCTGAAGGCTCTTAGACAACATATGTTCATTTCATGTCTTAGAGATATTGCTTCTGGTATTGCAAATGCATTACCACATTGAGCTTTTTTGTAAAACAGATGGTACATATTAAGGTCTCTGTTTCTTGTACAATTTCTGTAACAATGGCACTGCATTCTTCACGTTGACAAAAGTATCATCAACATCATGCAGTGCGGCCCTAGATTATGTCAGGATGGTAAATGAACACTTCAAAGAGAAAGATCAATGATAAAGGTGAACCAAACCCCTTAGAGAACTCCAAACTAAAACTGGATATTTCTTTAAATCATTCTTTTGAAACTTTAACTAGGAGCTGCCCAGTTCTTCTACTATTTCGAGGCCCTCTGTCAAATGGCTTTTCAAATAAAACAATAGCACATATACAGAATAGTGAACTTTCAGATATGAGATTTTGAAGTAGAGTCTCTCAACCTCTCCGTGTAAGTTGGTGTAAGTGACATCTTAAGAGTTAAACTGTTGTATGGTTCTTATGATTCATATGCTGTTATATTATTCTTAGGAAGGTCATTTAATGATAATTGTGAAATCACTTTAAAAACCAGGGTAATTATTAGAGTTCAATTAGATTTATATATACCTAAATAAGCTACGGCATATGCTGTGATTCATAAAATATGTGTTTGGAATATTCTATACTGTTCACTAAAGAGACGAACTGTTGAAAGAAATTTTGAATTCAGTAAATCTGTGAATCTGAAAATTTACACTTCTACAAACCACATGCTTTTGTCTACAAAAATGACCTCTGGACTTTGTCTCTTAGTTGGATAACAATGTTTAGAACTCTTCTGACTTTTTTTATGAATATAAAGACCTTAAAATAATTAAACTTTCTTTTATAATGTTATCATCTTTGTTGACTTTGTTTTGTGTATTGGTTTTTCTAGACAAGTTGTTTTATTTTTTGTAATGGAAAGAATAAAACTACATACAACAAAAGAACAATGATTTTGTCAATAATACAATAGATACGTAATATTTATTAAATTCTTAGTTGTTTTAGGCACTTTTTAAAATAGTGGGGCTACAACTTAGAAAGAGAGAGAGAGAAAAAAAGAGACAGAAAGATCCGATTCATAAGGAGCTTGTATTTAAGTGGAGATAGAAGATAAACTTTAAATGTATTGTATTATTAGAATTTAATATTGCAAGCTAAAAAGAAGAAAAGGAGCAACTTTTCTTTAACAAGATAAGAATAACATAGTCTGCTTTTCAATTTTTATTTTTTAATTGACGGGTAAAAATTTTATGTATTTGTGATATAAAACTTGATGTTTTAATATACATATAAATTGTGGAAAGGCTAAATAAAGCTATTTAATACATTTATTACCTCACATACTTAGTTTTTGTGGTGAGAATACTTAAAATATACTGTCTGAGCAATTTTCAAATAAACAATGTACAGTCAGAATTCTGTATCTCCAGGTTCAGCATCTGTGCATTCAACCGTTTATGAAAAATATTTTTTTAAAAAAATGATAATTGGTCTGTATTGAACATGTATAGACTTTCTTAGTGTCATTACTCCCTAAACAATATAGTATAACAACTATTTACATAGCATTTACATTGTATTAGATATTATAAGTAACCTAGAGATGATTTAAAGTATACAGGAAGATATGCATATGTTATATGCAAATAGTATACCATTTTATATAAGGCACTTGAGCATGTGTGGATTTTGATGGAGGTCCTGGATACTAAGGGATGACTATATTTTCTTATTATTTTTAGTTATTGGAAATGGGTTGTTTCCTTGATTTCTTTTTCAGATAGTTTGTTGTTGGTGTATAGAAACATTACTAATTTTTGTATGTTGATTTTGTATTCTGTAACTTTACTATAGTCATTTATTAATTCCAACAGTGTTTTGGTAGAATCCTTAGGGATTTTTATATATAAGATCATGCAATCTACAAACATATAATTTCACTTCTTTTTTCTTAATACCCTACCTGGCCATGGTGAATGATCCTTTTAATGTGTTATTGAAGTGAGTTTGCTAGTATTTTGTTGAGGATTTTTGCATCTATGTCCATCAGGGATATTGACTTACAATTTTCTTTTCTCATAGTGTTCTTGACTGGCTTTGTTATCAGGATAATACTGGCTTGAAAAGTGGGTTTGGAAGTATTCCCTCCTAGTTACTACTTGTAAAGTGGGTTTGGAAGTATTCCCTCCTAGTCAATTTATTTTGAAAGAATTTGAGAAGAATTAGTATCAGTGTATTCTTTAAATGTACAGTAGAATTGAACAGTAAAGCCATCAAGTCCTGAGCTTTTCTTTGATGGGAACCTTTTTATTACAGATTTTATCTCTTTATTTGTTATTGGTGTGTTCAGATTTTCCAATTCTTCATGATTCAGTTTAGGTAAATACTATGTGTCTAGAAATTATCTATTTCTTCTAGGTTATCCAATCAGTTTGTCTATAATTGTTCATATTAGTCTCTTTTTATCCTTTGTATTTCTTTGGTATCAGTTATGTTGTCTCCTTTTTCATTTCTAATTTTATTTGAGTTTTCTCTCTATTTTAATCTGGCTAAAGGTTTAGTGATTTTGTTTATCTTTTCAGAAAAATAACTTTTAGTTTCATTGATTTTTCTATCATTTTTCTAGTGTCTATTTCATTTGTTTTAGTTTATTTATTTATTCATTCATTCACTCACTCTGGGCACTTGGGTTGTTTCCACATTTTCGCAGTTGTGAATTGTGCTGCTATAAACATTCAAGTACAGATGTTTTTTATTATAGAATGTCTTTTTCTTCCTTTGAGTAGATACCCAGTAGTGGGATTACTGGATGAAATGGTACCTCTATTTTTATTTTGTTGATGTATCTCTGTATTACTTTCCATAGAGGTTATACTAGTTTGCAGTCTCATAGGCAGTATATGAGTGTTCGTATCTCTCCACATCCACACCAACATTTGTTGTTTTGGGACTTTTTGTTAAAAGCCATTCTCACTGGTGTTGAATGATATCTTGTGGTTTTGATTTATATTTACCCAATGATTAGAGATGTCGAGCATTTTTTTCATATATTTATTGGCCATTAGTCTATCTTCTTTTGAAAAGTTTCTGATCATGTCCTTTGACTACTTTTTAATGGGTTGTTTGGTTTTTTCTTGCTGATTTTCCTGAGTTCTATATAGATTCTAGTTATCAGTCCTTTATCAGATGTGTAACATGAAAATATTTTCTCCCATTCTGTAGATTGTCTATTTGCTGTTGTGATAGTTTCCTTGGCTGTGCAAAAGCTTTTTAATTTGATCAGGTCCCATTTATTCAATTTTTTTGTTGCTGTGATTGCTTTTGGGGTCTTCTTCATAAATTCTTTGCCTGTGCTGATATCTATAAGAATTTTCCAACATATTCTAGAATTCTTACACTTTCATACCTTAGATTGAAGTCTGTTATCCATAGTGAGTTAAATTTTGTAACAGATGAGAGGTGTGATCCTGTGGTTTTATGTAGGAACAATGGGTCAGTGAACTGCTTATGGTTGCTAGTTGGAGTGGAATTTCTGCATTACAGTTTTTGAAGCTATCTGAATTCTCCCATAGAAATAGATAGAACAACTAAGACAATAAAATTATACCAAAACAAAACCAGACAGTATTTACAAAAATACTTGGTGGTAAATTATCTATATGAACAACAAAATTTGAGCAGGTAGGGGCTATAAGAACAACATGTCATCAAATAGCTCTGTGGGAGAAAGACTAAAGAAGCAAGAGAGAAAACCCCAAAATCTCGAGATGCATGTACTAGAGAGGATTGCAGGCAGATTCAAAAATATCAACTGCAACTGAGAAAATTTTTGCACATTTAAGGCACAGAGAGAATATGGGTTTTGTAGCAAGATGAAAGGGTTAAAACAATCTTTGCCATATGAATTCTCAAACCTGAAAAAACAAAGACAAAAATTTAATCTCTTTTTCTATACAAAGCCACATACAAAAGATAAAACTGAAACTAGAATGTAAATTAGTAATATAGGAAGAATAAGAGCAAAATAAAGAGAAGGTCTAGATAAAAAGGAAGGACAGCAGAAAATCTCAGAATGTATATTGATCTTTTTGCAAAAACAACCAAAGCAGGATCTCTAGAGTCAGGAAAGTAGAAAAACTATCCTGACCACTTGTTGCTAAAAGTTTAAGTAAACTAATTTTATGTAAAAATGTGCAATGTAAAATCCTATACAATGTTATTATAAGAAATGAGAGAATAAAGATAATAATAACCTCTTGGATGATAAAGTGTGCCACAAAAAACATGTTGATAAAATGGATAAAAATTGTAATAACATATTTCAAAATGAGCTTAATGAAAATAAATAGAAGTAATAAGCTCCATGAATGAGATTTAGAAACAGAGTAACAGTAAAAGAGCTCTGTAAAATATCTGAAATAAAATTTAAAAAGTTACTTCAGAAAGAAAAATGAAGTGAGAAGAAATGTAACATTGAGTAAACAACAAATAATATCTTAAGAGAAATGGAAAGTGAAAAGGAGCAATGAGCTTAAAATCCAAAGAAATGACATGAGGTACTTTGGCTATGGTGGCATGTAGAGGTGAGTGAATGCACTCTAGGAATGAAAACATAAAAGGTATTAAACTGAATAAAATTTCACAAAACAACTACTCAAGAATATTGAAATAGATTAGCATTATAAAACAAAAAGAGAAGTGTTGGGTAGGAACAGCAGTAATTTGTGGTCTTTCTGCCTGCAGAAACTACCCCCACCCTCCCACACACTCACTACCTTAAACTTAGTTGCTGAGATCTATAGCTTTACCAGAGTGTAGATGGCTGCAAAGAAAGCATCTTTGCTATCAGAGGGAACAGATTTGACTCAGGGTATGGAATGAAAACATATAGCTTTTTCAGCTAAATATGTCAATTCTAGTAGGAAACAAATTCCAATAGAAAATAAATAGGAAATCCCACAGTTGGGGTGAGTGGCAAACAAACCAGAAATTTAAGATAGATACTGGAAAAATATGGAAGGGCAAAATAAGGTCTGCATACATCTCTGGCTCACTAGAACACTATGGACATATACAGGAAATACTCAAGGGAATGTAATGAAAACAAAAAGTCAAGGAAGATTTGAGAACTGGTTGAACGTTGAATGCACTATACAACTCACACATATATCCATTATATCAGATGGAAGCCTTATGAACTTGGCACATTTTAACATAACCTCTGTCCACATAATTGACTACTTCATAAACTATGCAGTCACAGAAAATAGCCTAGAGAGCCAAACTGAGAAAAAAAGTCAAAATAAAAGGATTCAGCAAATGTATCAGCAGTTATAAACAACAGAAAAAATAGTTTCTTAAGAGTAAGCCCAGTTGTGTTACCAAAAAAAACCCAAAAATATTCACAGAAAAATAAATCAAAAATTGAAGTTACTAAAATATATTATTTAAAGTGTCCAGATTTCAACCAAAATTAGTAGAAATTCAAAGAAACAATAATTTATTATTATACACTCATCAAAAGAGACTTTATAAGTGATCTTAGATTTTGGATTTGGCAAACACAGACTTTAAAGAAACTATTATAAATGTGTTCAAAGAATTTTTTAAAATGATAACAATTATTTATAAATGAAAATCTCAACAGAGAAATAGAATCAAGGAAACAAAAAGTACCCTGGATACTCTGGAGTTATGAAGTAAAATGATTATAATAAAAACTTCAGCAGATGAATTCAATAGTAGATTTGACATGGCAGTAGAAAGAATAAGTAAACTCATACATAGATTGTTAGAATTTACTCAATTCAAAGAAAAGAGATGACTATGAATAATCACAGGCTAAGAGCCCTGAGACCTATAGGACATCATCAAGCATACCAACTTATATATAATGAGAATATTTAGCTAGAAACAATACTATGAAATATATTTAAACACAAAAGAAGGCAATGATTGAAGAACAGAGGAAACAAAATTGTGGCATATAGAAAGCAAATAGAAAAATGATACATGCAATTCTATATCAATGATTACATTAAAAGTAAATGGACTAAATAACAATCAAGGGAAGAGATTGTCAGACTAAATAAAAAAACAAGATCCAATTGCATGCTGTTCATATTTTTTATTCAAAGATAGAAACACAAAAATTAAAATATTAGAAAATAAGCATCCTAAGAAGAATGTATAAAAAAATTATAAGATAAAGAATGTATTTGCATATACTTTAAAACCTAGAAAAATTTAATTTTTAAAAGAAATATGTTACTTACCAAATTGACTTCTGTAGAGACAGAAAATCTAAATAGGCCAATCACTATAGAAGAAATAGAGAAAACAGTTAAAGAGCTCACCATATTTCCCTCCTCCCATGTATATAATAAACCACAGGCCCAGTAGTTCTAATGGATATTCCACCAATTATTTATCAGATAATTTCCATTCTACTTAACCTATTCCAGAGCATATAAAAGAAAGGAAAACTTCCAAATTTATTTCTACCAATAAAAATTAACTTTTTTTTCTTGGTAAGACTACATTTAAATTTTCAAAAATGTTTGTCTACACCAATATTACTGAAGTATAGTTTTAATGCCATAAAACTCACCTTCATTTTAAACATATAACTTAACAATTTTTAGTAAGTTTCCAATCTGTGCTATTATAATCACAACCCACTTTTAGAACAATTCCATCACTCTACTATGATCCCTCCTGCCCATTTACAGCTAATCCTTATTCTCACCTCTAGCCCTAGGCAACCAGTAATTTACTTTCTGGCTCTAGAGATTTGCCTTTATTACACATTTCATATAAATTAATTCATACAATATGTGGTCTTTTGTGTCTCACTTTTTTTATTTTGCATACTTTTTTCAGGTTCATCCATTTTGCTGAATATATCAATATTTCTTTTTTGTTTTATTCAAATTAATGTTGAAAAGAAAATGTAGTAGTGATTTTAAAACCTGAAAAAAATTAATCAAAAAATTAACCTACAGATCAATGTCATTTATAAATATTAAAGTAAAAATCTTTAATTATAGCTACCAGAGGCTGGCAAGGGTATGTGTCTGCTGAGGGTGGGTGATACAGAGAGGTTTGTTAATGGGTAAAAACATACAGTAAGGTAGAAGGAATAAATTTTAGTGTTCAATAGCAGAGTAGGGTTACTATAGTTAACTATAATGTATATTTCAAAACACCTAGAACAGAGGTCTAGGTGTTCTCAACACACAGAAATGATAAATGCTCAAGGAGATGGATATTCTAAATACCCTGACTTGATATTACATGTTCTATGCTTGTAACAATATATCATGTGTATTAATTTGCAGTCCCACCAATAATGCATAAGCATTCCTTTTACTCTGAATCCATGCCAGCATCTATTGTTTTTGGATGTTTTAATAATGGCCATTCTGACAGGGATAAAGTGATATCTCATTGTGGTTTTAATTTGCATTTCCCTGATGATTAGTGATGTTGAACATTTCTTCATATGCTTGTTGGTCATTTGTCTATCTTCTTTTGGAAAACTTCTGTTCATGTACTTTGCCCACTTTTATAATGGGGTTGTTTGTTTTTTTCTTATTGATTTTGTTTGAGTTCTTTGTATTATACATTCTGAATGTTAGCCCTTTATCAGATGCATAGTTTGGGAATATTTTTCTCCCATTCTGTCGGTTGTCTATTTACTCTGTTGATTATTTCCTTTGCTTCAGAAACTTTTTAATTTAATCAAGTACTATTTATTTATTTTTGTTATTGCTGTATTTGCCTTAGGGATCTTAGTCATAAATCCTTTGCCTTCTAGGCCAATATCTAGAAGAGTTTTTCCTATGTTTTCTTCTAGAATTTTTATGGTTTCACACCTTACCTTTAAGTCTTTTAATAGTACAACCTATGTGGAAAAACTATGGAGATTTCTCAAAAAATTTAGACCTACCATTTAACCCAGTAATTCCATGACTGGGTATATACCCAAAGGAAAATAAGTCATTTGATTAAAAACATATCTGCACTCAAATGTTTACTGCAGCATAATTCACATTTGCAAAGATGTAGAATCAACCTAAGTGCCCAACAATTCATGAGTGGATTGGCAAAATGTGGTGTCATCTATAAAAAGGTACAAAATAATGTCATATTTTTGCAGCAACTTGGATTGAAATGGAAACCATTATCCTAAGTGAAGTATCTCATGAATGGAAAAACAAATACCATATGTATCCTCTCTAATAATTAGGAGATAATGGATGAGTAGACTGGCACAAAGATGTGTTAAGTTTATTGGAAAAGTGGGGGGAGGGGAAGGATAAACACTTTCTATCCAGTATAATGAACAGTATTTAGATAATGAGCACATTAAAAACCCCAACTTAGGTACACATGAAAAGTATTTTATCTATGTAACAAAAATATTTGTATCCCCTTAATATTTTGAAATAAAAATAAATTTGTAAAAAGCATGTATAAAATGCTCAAAGTACAAATTGATTTATTAAGTACAAAATTAACATTTCGTACACATCTTTTAAAATAAGTTTTAACATTTGCAAGGTAATGATTTTTGAATGAGGTTATTTTTGAATGATTATAAATTGAATAAAATAAATAGACCCATGCCAAAAAACTTCACATGTAGCCCATAAATATGTACAGATGTTTCAATAAAAAAGTAAACATTTTTAATAAAGTACCTGCAAACAGAATCCAAACATCTTGTTAATTGTGTTAAGTAGAAAATTCATATATCTCCCTAGATACAGAAAAGTACTTGAAAAAAATCTATCATAACTTATTAAAAATGCTCAACAAAATAGAAATTGATGGTTACTTTCTTAATAAAACATATATATATTCAATCATTTATTTATGTCAGTATGGCTTTATAAATACTGATTTTATATATTATATATATATGCTATAATATATATTATATATACATATAATTTAATATATATTATACTTATATTTCTGCATGGAAGAAGCATCATAAGCAGAATAAAAATTAAATGGAGAAACTAGGGAAAATATTTGCACCATATACCATGGTCAAAGGGCTATTATACGT